>NC_049980.1:34603058-34611973 GCF_000003815.2 Branchiostoma floridae | reverse complement strand
CTACAGATCCCCGACATTTGGGTTGTGTCCCATAGCAACGTACATCTTCATTGTACATCTATGTACAAGCATTTCTAATCCTGGCAAGAACTTGGGAATAACAGAAAGAAAGACCCTCATCTAGAGTTAGTCCGCATGATAGAGGCACCTGGCAGTTTCAATGCCATCAAGCCATGACATGTACATGACTGTACACTCAAGCATATCTAATCCCGGCAAGAACTGATGGGAAAACCCTCACCCCCTCAACCTACAGTGTTAACCTGCAGGACAGAGCAACAACATCTACATCTATGTACAAGCATACCTAATCCTGCAAAAACTGAACTCCAAGACCTTCACCTCCACCACCTACAAAGTGTTTGCCTGCAGGACAGTGGCACCTAATGGTCTGCCAAATTCAAGTCATGACATCTGCAATCTATCTATAAAAGCATATATACCAAATCCTGACAAAAATGAACACCAAGACCTTCACCTATACAGTGTTATCGTATAGGAAGGCAGCACATGGCTCAGTGCCTTCAAAACAAGACATGTACTTACTACATCAGTGTAAAAGTATATTCAACTGTCATGAGATTAGGAACAACAGCACGATGAATTGGATAGTGAGTAACAAGACAAAGAGACATATCTGCTGGACAGAGCCACTCTACAATGAGGGGGGGGGGGGGAGATTTGCAGACTACTGCCCACCGAAGTCAGGGACCCACAGGGCATTAAAATCAAGTCTACTACTAGCAACAATCTAAAAGTGTATCTAACTGTATTGACACTGGGAACAACAGAATGATAAATTGTATCAAAAGCGATTAGACTAAGAGATATATCTGCTGGACAGAGCCACTAGAAAATTGAGTGGGGGAATAGCTGACTGCTACCCACCTGTGTCAGGGACCCCGCAGCATTATGATCAAATACTGGATACTAACTATACTTGACAGTCTACTATTAGCAACAATATCCTGCATTTTTGTCTACTCAAATCTCAGAGTATGTCCCTGTAATGTTGTAAAGTACATTGTGTATGCAGACCTTACAGGTAAGACATACAATGTACTATATAAGACTGGTGGTTTCTCTATATCTCTCAGATATCTAGAAAAGAAAATGATGTTGGACATATTGATGGAAAACATGCCAGAAAAAGCCTTTGGCCTTTTGGCTAATGGTTTAGCAGCCAGGAATGCATGTACAGCATAGAGCCACTCATCATACACAATAAGCAAGCTGTGCCTGTAGATATTAAGTCAAAGACTGAATATATGTTTATTGCATGTAACATGAAAGGTGTGATAGGTGGCCTTGGCCTTAGTATTTCCCTAAAGACGTGGAATAAATGAAGTAGAGTCTACACTGGATTTTAGCATAGTCAGGTACATGTATGTCTGCTCTGTTGTGAGTATCGATGGGACACTAACCTGCCTGCTCTGCACAATGTGAAATGCATACAAATGGTTTGTTTATGAAGGTTGGATGATCCAGGTAAGCAATATTCAAATACAATTCAATCTCTACAACTGGATAAAAAACGGATAAAAAAAATTTACTTCCGGACATTTCGAGTGACATCCATCACTTTTTGCATATTATCCTAATGATTTAGTGGCTATTAAACCAGTTTTCCTAGTTAGCTGTACCTGTATGGATTTGTTCTGCTAGTTCATTCTAGTGACGCTGAAGAAGAGTGATGGATGTCACTCGAAACGTCCGGAAGTAAATATCCGTTTTTTATCCAGTTGTAGAGATTGAATTGTATTGTTGTTTATTGTTGTTGATTAAGAAACCTTTTAGCCCTTTGGGGCTAATCTTCCAAGGTTCAAACAATCAACATGACTATAGACCATACATTTAAAAAAATACTATTTACAAAAAAGCACAGTGTCTAGAGGTCAAAGGTCTAGGTAACAATGTTTGAGATGGCTTGTTTAAAACTATACAGTGTACACAGTGACTTAATGTCAGATGGCAATGAGTTCCAGAGCATAATTGCTCGGTACAGGAAGGTACGTTTTCCACAAGTATTTGAGCATACAAATGGTTGCACAACTCACAGGTGAGAAAGAAGGTGTGGCTGAATCTTAAGACATTATAAATCTCCAAGCAGATCAAATGGTGGCAAAGCAGTATCAAAGGGATCAAATTGCAACAGGCCACCAGAGTCTGCAGGACTCGGGATACTGGTTGGCCCTTTGTTTTAGATACTCAGCAGGGTTGTAGCCAGCCTGAAAACATTTTCTGTCCCCTTGATTTTGAATCCTATAAGTGCCCAAGGCACGAGACGTCGCTCCGAGCCAAGGAGGTCCGGGGGAATGCTCTTCTGGAATTTTTTAAAAATCTAGACCACCTGAAATGCTATTTCCTGCATTTGAGGTGTAAATCTTGCTGGTAGATTAAGCTGTTAATGACATCTGTTTTTTTTATATATTTACATATCGATTTTTGTCCGCCACAGAGGACAGAATGGGCAAAATTTTTTTCCGTCCCCAGCTGCAAAATTCCGTCAAAGGACCGAAGGACGGGTGCTGGCTGCAACCCTGAGATACTGGCTTGCCACCGTTTGATCTGCTTGGAGATTAGAATAGCTGTGATTGAGGACTTGGATGTGAGTTTGCTCAGGTCAAAGTCTGCTCTGCTACATGTATGAATGTTGTGCCAAGGAAGCCAAGATGTTGTTGAATTATTTAAACAGCATGAATAAATGTGATCCACTTCTGGCTTGCATGTCAGCCTGGTATGAAGGTGCAAGTCTGTACGTAGCTCCATTTGACTGTACAAAAACTACTAGAGCAGAGCAGAATTTGGCAGAACTGGAGTGCCAAAGAGGATTATCAAACTGCAATTGATAGAGGTTCATCTGCCTTTGAGGTTCACTGGTGTGATAAAATGTATTCGGAACAGTGCCACAGACTGTCACTGTGGAAATGATACCGAGAATCCTGGATGATACGATAGGCTGAGGTCCAACTGCATTTGATGGTCATTATTCTTGATGTGAAGCAATGGCTCGTTGGAACAATGCCTGAACCAGAGCCTTACTCTGAATTGATAGTTGGCACCTGTAACCAGCCAATATTATAAGAAGCAATGTCGGGTATAAGCGATGACCATTATAGCTGATATCTGTGCTCTGGATTCTTGACTGAGAATAGGGGTGGGTACCAGATCCCAGGGACTAACATTTAGGTACAGAAATTACAGTCCAGGTCCAAAAGACCAGGTCCAGGTCTGGATCTGAACCTGGACCTGCCCCTTATGATTTCCTATCTCTACTTCATCTGTGAAAAGGAGTACCTAGTACATGTACATGCAGCTTTGGCTAGTGGCGTTCTCTTGGATGGGACTAAAGCAAGATGCCCCATGTTTGAGGACAGCCACACTTCTTTGAGGACGTTGAAGAACCCACAACACTTGTCTAAAAGAGTTAAAGGTCCTGGTGTGAGTGGATCAAACCTTACACTGTTACAGTACGGCTCACATGCTTGTACCTACAAAACTGGTGTGTTAGTCTTAAAGGCGGTGGAACAACCGTTCCTGGGTGAGGCTACCTTGTCGGCCAGGTCCCAGTGGAGCTCGTTCCTGGAGTGGTAGCCGGAACTGGGCGTGCTCAGCGTGTGGCCAGGTGGGTGCTCCTCCACCACCCTCAGGGTCCTGGGTTCCCAGGCTAGCATCACACATGTATATACCAGGTCCTCACATTAAAGACAGAGTAACACAAAACAAACTGATAGCTTCTGACAACACAGTCACGTTAAACCATGACTGTACAGGCTGAAGCATGCACGATGTTGCAGGTTGATTGCGCAATGCAGGGACCCTGGTGTATCAGCCTGACAGTTAATCCAATCAAGTGATTGGAGTGCTGTCCCCAGGGACCCCTGCTACGTGCAGGCTAAGCAATAACGCTGCATCCTGTCGATAGTTGGCGGGACGGAGGGGCAAATTGGGCGCGACAAGCCGGGGAGGTCAGCCTTGTTATGGTAGGCGCTGGGGCAATCTGGCTGGAGAAAAGTTGTAGGATAGGGATTCATGTGCCGGGCTCGAAATACCAGCTGCATATGCAGGTTAGTGCAGGCAAATTTGGAGCTGTGCAGGTATTTCTGATGTCCACCTGCACCTAACCTGCACTGGTCCATGTACTGGGTTTTATACATAGATGTCCTATGATGTAGGTGTATATGGATTGTTACCAGCTGCATTGACTTTACCACAAAAAAAATAGTGGTTCCTGAACAATTTCAACATGATCCATATTTCCTAAATTCAGAGTGGTGCAGGTAAAATTTGTCTGGTGCAGGTAATTTTCAATGTAACCTGCACCAGTGCAGGCATGCAGAAAAAAGTATTTCGAGCCCTGATGTGTCATTGTCAGCTGTACATCGAGTTCCATGTAGTAGAGCTAAGCTCTGGTTACTAAGCTGCTAAGACTGGCCATGTATAATGTTCAACTTGGTAGTACAACTTGGTACAGTAACTGTCATGATTAATTCATGTCTGTTCCTTGAAGCCTCTACTTGAGTTGAACCTATCAACTACTAGCATATAATGTCCTGGCTACTAGTAAATCCAAAGCATATCACACAATGCCCTTCTATCTATCAGCACCCTCTAGCAGTTTGTTACCAAACTGCAGTTGTTGGTAATACAATCATTATATATGAAGCTATAGGCTATGCCTCAACTACTAATGTGAAAACAACAAATAACTGTCTTGTAGTACTACTAGTAATATCTTCTGAGCTGTAGTAGATATTGGGTCATTGTTTAACATTACATTCTAGTGACTTCACTCCCAGATCCTTTCAAAATGGAACAACTTTTCAACAGTGAAGCATACAGAAGGGGCATCCTCAGTACATCATCTTCAAACTGAAACATTTAGGTTAAAATCCATGGCAGCTAGAATTATGTCAACAAAAATCAGAGATCCCATTTATAAGACACAAAATGTACACATATACATGTAAGTTACTCACAAGCAACACTGGATGGATTTGGGAAACTGTCTGACATTTCAGGTAGCATCTAAATTCTTAAACCTTTCATCTGTGACTTTAAACTTCATGCCAAGAACTATTATCTATCCGGTGCAATGGCCAAGTGGGTATAGTGGTACGACTTGCATTCGGTAGGTCGGGAATTCAATCCCAGGCTTAGTCATACTAAAGACTTTAAAAATGGTACATGCTGTTTTCTCTGCTTAGCACTCAGCATTCGGGAAAGAGTATGGGAGTTGAACACACACCACTACCAGTGGACTAGTCCCCTGCTGTAGTGAGTCATTGCACAAAGTTGTGTGGCCCAGGGCTACTGAAGCAGAGAGGGGCACCACCCTATGCACCATCTGGTGCAGGAAGGACTTTAACTATTAGTAACTAAAAACATTTCTTGACTATATATGATGTGTGAGATCGCGTGGCACAATCGGCAGCGCGACTTGGGCTCAGGCCCAAAAGGTCCTGAGTTTGAAAGCTGCCGTGTCACCGATCGTGTGCCCTTGGGAAAGGCACTTTACACGACTTTCCACGACATGAGTATCATTCACCCAGACTCCAGGAAGAATACTGACGTGTCAGTCACTAATGAAGATTGTAATTAAAACCAAACCAAACCAAACTTTTTATGATCTACCTAGACAGTGAGTAATACCTTCAGGATGAGCAGCTCTGCGTTGTGTGTGAGGGTTCCAGACAGGTCCTGAAGCGCTGTGTACAGTTTGTGAATGGATTTACGCTGCGTTAAGCTGCACGGTGGCGACGTATCTGTCACTTCCGACACTGACTGTTCCTGTTCCAGGGATCCATCCTCCTCCTCTACACCTCGGTACATAGCTGTCAATTATAAGCAGCCCTATCACGTAGTTCGGCAGTCTGCAGCCCTACTTCTGAACTGAAAAGGGAGCTGGAATCCTGGCTGTTGCTCACTCCACAGGCAGGATACTAGAAAGGGCTGCAGTCCTTATTATGGGATGTTTAGCCATTGCACTTGACCATGTCTAAAAGGACTAGATCAATTTCCCTGGTGCCATGAGCCTGTAAATAATGTACGTGTCATAGCATCTGTCTTCTCTGTTAATATATGGTGACTAGCTCCTCTTCAGTGAGCTAACTTAATTTTGACATCACTCTAACTTTTTTTGCACTGTCCCCTGCTGTCCAGCTGACATCTGACCCTCCCAACCTGGTTTTGGTCACATTTTGGGTCACCTAAAATTTGCATCAAAATAAACACTCTGTGCCATATGATCATACTATAGGAAATGTAATGTGCTGCTCACTGCTTGGAGTTTAGAAAAAGCTAATATGTATGATGACACTACCCAGTCCTTTTAAAGCATGCACCTTCTGTTATAATGTAGCACACTACTTACTACTATATGTATCAACTATATTAACCTTTTCTATAGGGCATACTAGGCAGCCTACTTTGTTTTTCTCTAATCTGTGGGAAAGATCATAACTAGTAGTAGTTACTGTAGTAGTAATATCCAGTATACATATCTTTATTTCCACATATTTATCATCAAGGCGACCCAATTCTGCGTTCCTTGATTTAAGCATTTTCTTAACTCATCAGACAAGTGTAAAGCGTTGTCAGGACCCCCCATTCCCCATGCAGACCCTCGCAAAAATTATAGTGAAGTCTAAAATAGAACAACCTATTTATCTCCATCAACACTGTATCAAGTTTCTACGACAAGCTCAAAACAAGCAGGTAAAAGTGGTTATGTACCGGGCAGAACGTCTATTTCTGTTGACACATTCGCATGCATATGTGGGGACTTGCACACATACATGTACCACTGCTGTACATGTGCATGAACTACTGAAGGGGAAGCATGAACATTTTGTGGCCTAAATGGTCCACATACGTAATAAATACATAAATACAGGCCATTATCATCACACATTTATGTGCTCTGGCAGGCTTTTAGCTAGGATTTTACAATAGGGAGTCCAAATTTATTGGTGAGTCGCGGTAAGTGACCATTGTTGGGGGGTCCAGAGGCATCCACCTTCCATGGTGCAGAGTTTTGGATGATTTTAAGTTTAAATAGTGCATTCTAAGGTATCCTGGGGAGCAAAAATACTGTTACAGAGGTCACAGTAGAAGACTGTGACCACAGATGACCTTGTTTTCATGCTTGTCATAGGATTCTCTCCCAGTGTAAGGGCGTCCAGGGGCATCAAATTTCTTGTTATTCTAAGAAAAGTGCGTCCAGATGATGCGTTGACGCATGCCTGGCTAAAAACCTGTGCTCTGGTATCTCCTGGAGCCAAACAGGCTTCATTCAACACTGATACTGTTTAAAATGAAAAATCACTGGTACAATGGCAGTTGGCATTGACCTCAGTTAGGTCTGGTCAAAGATCCACAATATGACAATGTCATGTAGTCATGTTAAGTTGATGCCATGTCTCTGCTATTATATACTCTGTCAACACAACTCTGTGTAATGTTAAAACAACACAATCGAGTTTGAAGACAAAATTACATGTATAACAATTGTTAAAGTATCCAAAGAAGTGATGACAGATGACGATATACCATGTACAACCTGGAAGAAAACAACATAAATTTTGCATATCACTTGGACCACGTGCTTGGCTGAGATGTGCCACAGGGCAATTTTATCTGACCTATTTCCAAAATACATGCAGATATTGATGAATCTTTTCTGGACCCAATATCGCTGAGGCTTATATATGAGGCAGGATTTCTGAATTGACAGTCTCCCTTCAGGTAAATTATTCAAGGTCTCTTTCTATAATCCAGGATGTTAATATCCTAGCTACTCATGTACAAAGTCATGATTGTATACAGTACAGGGCTCGAAATACTTTTTTCTGCATACCTGCACTGGTGCAGGTAACATTGAAAACTACCTGCACCACTCCAGACAAATTTTATATGCACCACTCTGAATTTAGGAAGTATGGATCATATTAAAATTGTTCAGGAACCATTGCTATTTTTTGCAGCTAATAACAATCCATATACACCTACATTATTATAGCCAGGACATTTATGTACAAAACCCAGTACATGGACCAGTGCAGGTTAGGTGCAGGTAGACACCAGAAATACCTGCACAGATCCAATTATACCTGCACTAACCTGCATATGCAGGTGGTATTTCGAGCCCTGGTCGATAGATGAAAAGTAGATGAATGTACAGTAAGTAGATGAATGTACAGTAAGGTGTACAGTGGGTACACAGAAGCTGTGCAGTACAATCCCTACTCAACAAGGAGTCAGTAGCTCAAGTTAACTACCTGGGGTTATACAAGCATGCTCCTCTGGGAGTGTTTCAGTAGCTAGTTATAACTGCCTGGAGTTATACAAGCCCACTTCATCCATCACACAGGGACACAAAGACTGCCAAAGACAGGGGCAAAACACTGGGTGCATACCACTTTTGTGCACCCAACATTGCAGCTGTGCACCTTTTTATTGTAGGTTGTGCAAGCAAAATTTGTTCTGCACACTTAAATTTTGACACCATTCCCAAAATCCTACTTTTCAAAATTTGCACTTCATTCTGTACATGCATCTGTCTAAGCTAACTGCATACAAAATATAATGGAAATCTGTCGTTCCTTTCTTCGGTTCTTCACCTCGGAAGTTTTTGACAAAACAGCCCTGCGGTTCCAGAGCAAGCTGCTAGGGGCCAAACCTACACAATTTCCTCCTCAAATCACAACCTATCTGCCACCATAATATCAGAACAACAGCACGTCCAGGTTAAAACATGAATTTTCAGCCTTGACTAGTATATGCAGGGACCCTCCGATCTATGCTGACACTTTGATGTTGTTCACAGGAGACCGGTAATACATGTACATTAGGTGGCAGCAGGCAAATCTACAGGTGACACGACCTTCAAGTTGGTAAATCTACAGGTGACAGAC
>NC_049980.1:34585675-34601964 GCF_000003815.2 Branchiostoma floridae | reverse complement strand
GATTTTATCAGAAATTCAGATTAGATTGAATTAAATTGTTTTGGAAGATAGACTAAATCATTTGACAAATTAAATTCTATCTAGTCAATTTCACACAAAGAAGCTGGCAGAAAAAACAAGGCCAAAAGCAAGGATGCCAAAAAAATAATGAAGCTTAGCTAACTGAAAAAAAACGGTTGAGAACATTGAGTCACTAACTCATTATGGTCTCCATAAGAATTCCAATCTCTCCTAGGGGAGATTGGAATTCCAGATTCCCCTAGGAGAGATTGGAATTCCAATCTGCCCTAGGGGAAATTGGAATTCCAATCTCCCCTAGGAGGATTCCGAATCCCCCTGGATTCCAATCTCCCCTGTGACATATGAGTGTAGCATTGTCAGGACCCCCCTTTCCCCATGCAGACCCTCGCAACATTATAGTGAAGTCTAAAATAGAACCACCTATTTATCTCCATCAATACTGTATCAAGTTTCAACTACAAGCTCAAAACAAGCAAGTGAAAGCGGCATGTACCGGGCAGAACGTCTATTTCTGTTGACACATTCGCATGCGTACGTGGGGACTTGCACACATACGACTGCTATACATTTGTACATGAACATGAAGATTGTACATCAACTGAGGCCACATCAATTTAATTTCTTGGTTCACGAATTCGCTCGCTCCTATTTTTTGGAAAAAAAAATAAAAATAAAAATTACCACTCAGCAAATTTTCACCATTTACAATGAAACCATTCACCAACTTTCTGGTGTAGCAAATTGGCCTTTATATCATAAGCTCCTTAAAGTGTGGGTACAGGTGCAGTTATTGTACAATAATAGTGTTTTTATACTTTTTTCAAGCTGAAAACTTTTTTTCTTTGTTTTGGATTAGCCGTTACCTTTACCCCAACCATTTTACAATTTTCATTTTTATTTTTATTTCGCCCTCACGCTCCATATTTTTTATGAAAAAATCCGTGAACCAAGAAATTAAATTGGTATGGCCTGAAGAGGAAGTGTTAACTTTTTGTGGGCAGTGGTCCACATACAGGGCATTCTCAGGACACTTGTATGTGCTCTGGTATCTCCTGGAGCCAAACAGGCTTCATTCAACACTGATACTGTTTAAAATGAAAAATCACTGGCAGTTGGCATTGACCTCAGTTAGGTCTGGTCAAAGATCCACAATATGACAATGTCATGTAGTCATGTTAAGTTGATGCCATGTCTCTGCTATTATATACTCTGTCAACACAACTCTGTGTAATGTTAAAACAACACAATCAAATTTCAAGACAAAATTATAACAAGTGTTAAAGTATCCAAAGAAGTGATGACAGATGACAATATACCATGTATAAACTGGAAGAAAGCAACATAAATTTTGCATATCACTTGGACCACGTGCTTGGCTGAGATGTGCCACAGGGCAATTTTATCTGACCTATTTTCAAAATACAATGTAGATATTGATGAATCTTTTCTGGACCCAATATCGCTGCGGCTTATGAGGCAGGATTTCTGAATTGACAGTCTCCCTTCAGGTGAATTATTCAAGGTCTCTTTCTATAATCCACGAAGTTAATATCCTAGCTCCTCATGTATAAAGTCATGATTGCATACATTACAGGGCTCGAAATACTTTTTTCTGCATACCTGCACTGGTGCAGGTAACATTACCTGCACCACTCCAGACAAATTTTATATGCACCACTCTGAATTTAGGAAGTATGGATCATACTAAAATTGTTCAGGAACCATTGCTATTTTTTGCAGCTAATAACACTCCATATACACCTACATTACATGACATTTATGTATAAAACCCAGTACATGGACCAGTGCAGGTTAGGTGCAGGTAGACACCAGAAATACCTGCACAGCTCCAATTTTCACATTGTAAGTTTTTTACAAAAGAGCCATGCGGTTCCAGAGCAAGCTGCAAGGGGGCCAAACCTACACAATTTCCTCCTTAAATCACAACCTATCTGCCACCATAATATCAGAACGACAGCACATCCAGGTTAAAACATGAATTTTCAGCCTTGACTAGAATATGCAGGGACCTTCAAATCTATGCTGACACTTTAATGTTGTTCACAGGAGACCGGTAATACATGTACATTGGGTGGCAGCAAGTAACTCTACAGGTGACACAACCTTGGTGAGAAATGCTATGGAGAATTCAGCATGTTGATCACAGGAGACCAGTAAAAGTAAAGTGACAGCAGGGAAATCTACAGATGATGTGGGCTTGTGACAAACCTTGGTATGAAATTCTATGGAGAATTCAGCATGTTGCTCACAGGAGACCAGTGAAAGCAACAGGGAAATCTACAGATAATGTGGACTTAATAATACTGTAAATCCTGATTTTTTCAATGCACTTTTATGTTCACGGCTTTCACGGTGATGACTATAATATGAACTTATAATTACCGACAACAAATAAATCGCTGACTTTTTTTACGCACACCTGCTGCCACCGAGAACATTTAGTTCCGAGAACAAGTTAAATTTTCTCAGACCATGAAAGTTTGGTACCAAGAAGACAAAGTGAATTACAGGTATGAGACACGTCGGTGTGAAATTCTATGGGAAATTCAGCATGTTGTTCACAGGAGACCAGTGAAAGTAAAGTGACAGCAGGGAAATCTACAGAATTGATGAGGGCTTATGACAAACCTTGGTGTGAAATTCTATAGAGAATTCAACTTGTTGATGACAGGAGACCAGTAAAAGTAAGGTGACAACAGCTAGATACAAGAATGATGATGTGGACTTATGAGAAATCATGGCAAGAAATACTCTGGAGAATTCAGTATGTTGTTCACAGGAGACCAGTAAAAGTAAAGTGACAGCAGGGAAATCTACAGATGATGAGGGATTATGACAAACCATGGTGTAAAATGCTCTGGAGAATTCAGCTTGTTGTTGATAGGACACCATTAAACTAAGGTGACATTTACTAAGGTAAGGTACATTTACTGGTAATGTGGGTTTATGACAGACCTTGGCAATAAACACTCTGGAGGGTTTACAGGGATCAATGCTAAAAGGTACAAATGTCGGCAACGCCAGGTTGGTTTTGGCTTTCTGGATTTTCAACTCATCTGGTTTTTTTTGTTCAAATAAAACATACAACTTATGTTGAATTATTGCAAATTTAGATTTGGAATTTAGAATGCGGATCAGAAATTGATAGTTTTTCATTGACAAGCAAGCGACAGTTTTGGGATGTTGATGCGCACCGCAAGGTTCTGGTCTGAAAACCTGGAATATTGCATGCATTTGGACACTACCTGTAGCAGAAATGTGTCATTTAATGAAGACATTTGATTAACATGAAATACCCATCTACACGAAACAATTAGCAGAAAAAAATTGAGACTACGGAAAAATATCATAGCATTTAACTTATGAATTTGCAAGCTAAAAAAACACACACAAGCTAAATGTCTTTGAATATTGCAGAAAACAGAACTTCCTGAAGCATAATGACTTCTGATTATATTTTGTACTTAAGAAGTTAGACATTAACCAAGACGCTGAACTGGACTGGGTCTTGGAGGGATATCTAGGATTTGCTACAGTAACTATTCCAGGACGGATGGCAACATGGCTGAGACGGAGATTAAAAGGCTGTACACAGCCCGAGGCAATGGTATATGTAGAATCTTCCAATAAAAGGAAGACATCATCAACATGCTATACATGACCCAATATGCTATATATATGTATATACAAAACTCCTATTAGTAAGTGAAGATCAAACAATAGCTACAGCAGAAATCTTTGAGTAAATTTATCCTTTGTCAATTATATGAAGCATGATACATATTCTAACGAATATTGTTGGTCTAGCATATTTTACAATCTGCCAAATGGGACAATTTTCTGATAGCCAAAATTGCACATTTTAAACAAAGAGAAAGTAATGAAATAATGTGGCCTTGAAGTTGAAACATTGTGGCCTTTGTTGAAGCAGAAATTCTTTATTCGATGCCTAAGAAGTATCAACACACTGCAGACATTTTCATTTGCCAAATAACACAATTCACCAAAATTAATGCTAAAATAAATAGATTATTTCAGAATGGAGATGAAAGAGAAAGTAATGTATGTCTTAGAAAGTGAAAGTAATGAATTAAAACAGTCTTAACATTGCAGACATTTCAATCTGCCAAATAACACAATATTCCTCAAATGCTAGAACAGATTATTTCAGAATAGAGAAAGTAATGTATGTCTTAGAAAGTGCGAGTGATGAACCCACCTCGATGACGCTCGACGCCCGCAGCAGTGACCCTCCAGAAACGTGCCGTTGCCTCGTCACCTGCAGTTCCATCGCCATGGTTACCTTGAGAACGTTCCAGCTCCGCAGAGGAAACTCCTGCCACCATATTAGTGCAGCGGGTTGCCATCAACGTCGGGTGGGCACTTTATCCGGAAACTTCTGGACACTACAAGATGAAACCGCCTCCTACGGTAACCATGGAAACATGACACATTCACATTACACAGCTAGATGCAATCGTAACCACGGAAACATGACACAATCGCATTACACAACTGGATGCAACGTCCCTGCAACCTGGAAACATAGTCTGTTCGTGTGCTATTAATACTTTTATATACGTCAGAGCGGTAAATGGAAAATCACACACTCAATTACATCAGCTTGACATGACTGGATGCAACCGCCTTGCAACCTGGAAACAGAATCCTTCTTTTTATGTAACATTAAGATCTACATAATCTTGAAAATTTACACCAGTACACAACGTATATATAGTCCAAGTACAGCAGGTTGCCATCAACACCAGGTGGGCACCCTCACTTCTGGAACCGTCTGGATGTATCTGCTGTGAGCTTGGCAATGGAAACATAATCGCCTCACATTGCATCAAATCTGTATAAGGAAAATCCCTGCATGACCATGGAGAGGTCAGCTGGGGTCGCCATTTACATGTATCATGTTACACAACATGCTGACGTCATCGGCACTTCAACTGATAACTCGATGTAACTGCCTTAAACACTTTTAGATTATTTAATGTCTGAACTAGGGGTGGGTACTGGTAAAGTGTACTGGTACAAAACAGGTTTTTCTTGTTGGACTGGTCCAGAAAAAAACGCAACTGAAAAAATTCAGTGGACCAGATATTGGACCGATTAGAAAGTGAACAGATTGTACCGGAACTACGGCAGCAGGCGTTCACGTGTTTTGAGTGTTATTGGTCTGAGAAAATAGCAAGTTAGAGCGAAGTAGAAGATTAGTTTATACTCATTTTCATCAAGTTTCTACTGTCAAACTTTGTCTAACTTAACAGACTGAGGCAGTTAGCGTTGTTTACTCTGAAGTCTTGAATATAGATTCCTTTGCAGCAAAATGGACCAATGTTTTGAGTATTACCCATTCACAAATTAGGTCCAGATTCAGGTCCCCCCAGGACCTGATCCTCTGGACCTGGACCGTACTGTACCTGAATTTTCTGTACCGGTTTCAACCCCTAGTCTGAACTGTATATGGAAAATTTATCAAATCATCAGAAATTGGTTGCTTAATGTCACCATTACGTACATTAAAATAATTGTTACATGCCGTGGTCGCATCACTTGCAATTCCCAGCCCGCTGTCTTACCTATAATTCCGGTGGGTATTTAACAATGGAACAAAATTGTCTGGCAACAAGTCGTATCGACCAATACGCTACAAGTCGTGGCGTAATCCACCCCTTGGGTAATACGGAATACCACAGCAGAGACGATCAATGGTTTTTTCATACGCAGGGTTTTCATGCATAACGGGATTCAGTAACAACATCACATATATCATTGCAATCAGCCCGTCAAAAACAGTCACACCTATTACATGGGAGGAGGGATCAGTCTGTATATTTCAACAACAATGAGAAATACAGTTCAGGGCAGGAAATACACTGGGTGCATGTGCACGTCTGTGCATCCAAAATCTGAGCTGTGCTCTTAAATCCTGACTGTGGATGAACTACTACCAACTATAAAATTTACTCAGGTTTGTTATTTGAGTTTACTTCTCCTAGGAGGACTTCCGACCAAGGATGCAAGGGGTTCCTCCTACCCCCAACTCGTGTGTCATGGCGGGTGCGTCAAGTCCGAACATGCCCCTATGGCCAGTGTCACTGCCACAAAGGCCTGTCAACGCCACTAGCCGTCGCTAGGTACTCACTCACACCTGAGTTAAGTCTTTCCCAAGGGCACAAGATCGGTGACACGGCAGCCGGATTCGAACTCAGGAGCTCTTGGGCCTGAGACCAACGCGCTGCCAATTGCGCCACGCGATCTCACTATCTTAGACTAGTACGCAGCATATCCTCAAGTGTCGTAAGAAAGACTAAATCCTAACAACGCTTGAGTCAAGTTACCCAATGAATTTTAGCTTCCAGCCCTACATATGTAGGTCGACAGGACATTACCAGTATAAATAAAGGTTACTACTACTACTACAGTAACTATATAATTTACTACAAAAAGGAGCATATTAATAGCTTAGGTTATACACAGAAATGCACAATTTGTGTAGTGTCTGAATTCTCGGGTTAGGTATTACCAATGATTTCGAGCCCTGCAATCAACAATGGGCGATACAAAAGCCAATAAATGCTATTGATATTCTTCACCTATGACTGCATGCCAGTGGAAGATAAAGATTGCGCAAGCTTTTTCATTTTCATGCAACCAAAATCCATATTTTTCTGATGCCAAAGCTTTGAGAGCTCAGTTACATTTCAAAATCAAATGGGGAATTGGGACTTATAAGGTAATGGCAACATTAGAAAAGAAATCACGCTTCCTATCACAATATATAAAATATAATCATAATAGTATGATATCTTTAATTACACAGTACACGAGTGAAATGAGATAAAAATTTAA
Source organism: Branchiostoma floridae (assembly GCF_000003815.2). NCBI lineage: Eukaryota > Metazoa > Chordata > Leptocardii > Amphioxiformes > Branchiostomatidae > Branchiostoma > Branchiostoma floridae. The sequence continues at coordinate 34,595,061 of NC_049980.1, read as the reverse complement.
CAGTTGATGTAATGAATAAGAGAGTAATCTTGTTGCAAAGATAATTACAAATAGATGAGTCCAATACTAAATCATCAAACAAATTTCTGACAGAACACATGCGTGACCATGTTTACACATTCTGCAGTCTTTAGAATTACACGGCATAATAAGATATGTAAATTAATAAACTTGTATCTAATCAGTGTATGATTACTCAATAGCTAAATGTTGCAGACTCATACCTGAAGGAAACATTTTTTTTCAAGTATGCACTGTTTTCTGTTAAGAACCATTTTCTTATTTTTTGGTTTGGTTATTTTGATTTTTCTCTTATCATTTCTCCATCTCACTCACTCACTCACTATCCATGGTTAGATCATTAGTAGATCTCCATGATAAAAATTAACTTATCAGGAAAGAAAATCAGATTGAAACAAAAACATTCTTCCACAGGAGTCTGTAATGGGGGCTGATTACTCATCACTCGCCTCACTGATGTGCAATATGAATACAGTCAAACCTGTATTAGCGGCCACCTTTGCAGAGCAGCCACCTGGCCATAGTGGCCACTTTTTGTCGGTCCCTTAGATTCGTAATGATTAAGAAATAGGCTTAGCGGCCACCTGTCCAACACGGCCACAAGATTTCCGGTCCCGTTGATACAGAAACACTGCCTATTGCAACCATACTGCAGCCTTATGTCACCCTGCACCCAGTTTGAAATTGTAGTTTGCGAGGATTTGGAGTTCCTGACAGGGTCATTTTGGCGGTAGCAGAAGGTATGCATGCCTTGAGCATTAAAGTGCAAGTCTTTGTGGGTGAATTTACCGATCGAGACAATGTTACTTGGTGAGAAAGATTAGTGGGAACTGAAATCATGTGTAGCTTGCTCATGGTCAATTGATCAACATTTTCTCTATAATGGCCACCTGTCTATAGTGGCCATATTACTCCAGTCCCTTGAGTGGCCGCTATAGACAGGTTTAACTGTATCATGATACCAGTGAGACACTACTGGCGATCACGATAGGCCTTAAATACATGTTTCAAACAATTACAACAATATATACAACTGCTCAAAGGGTAACAATCAATTTTCCATTGTTCAACTTCAAGTTCAGAATCTTTAAGTAATTTGTGATAAGCTGCTTTAGATTTCTTTCTAAATCTGAAAATTCCTAAAAATTTGAAAACTATGCTAGACTTTGAATGGAAATAATAATTATAAAGTCATACAGATACAAGTATAATTACAGTTATGAAAGAAAGTATATTTTGTATCTATTATCAAGAATATAATAGATACATGTACATGCTCCTCAACTATGATAGTTTACTAGTACCTAGTACAGTCAAACCTGCCCAAGACGACCACACGGGGGACCGGGAAAAAACGGTCGATTTGGGCAGGTGGTCGCTGAGAAGAGTATCGACTTAAAACATGCCCGATGCAAACTGTAAATTGTAAATTTAACCCCAAGTTTTTATCGAGCGTTTATGCGATACAGTGTTTTAAAGCTCAATATTTGTACACTAACGTTTTAGACAGTAAGGGAACTTTGATGCTGTCAGTTACTATACAAGCCTTCATGCGTCGCTGTGTTCTTGATCGCCATATCTGAAATAACTACGGTGCACCTTTCGAATTCGATGCCCGGTACGTCCCTATAGCGTGACTTACCCACGAGGGTGAATGTACAGTACAGTTGGACAAAAGCATTACACAGATCTTTCTTTAAAAAGTATGAGGCTATATACGTTTCAGCAGTCGTTCACTTCATAATGATATAGATTTAAAAGAAAAAAACTTCTGTAACAACTAAAGTCGGATTTTCTTACAACGAAATTTCCTCTCATATTACAGTAGACTGCCCGATTGACCCACCCATTGACCGCCGCCATCCTTATTTGACTTGACTTGACTTTATTCAGATCCACTTTTAGCTATCATAATATTGTAATGGCAGTCAAAATCCGACGCAAACTGGCCTATTTCGGCACAAAATCGCGCTAGTAATCATAGAAAATCGATGAAAACCTCAATTTTGAAAATGATGCGGTCGTTATGGGTCCCAATTTGGGCCGGTCGAGGTCGCGTTGGCCAGGTGGTCGTTGAGAAAAGGTCGTTTAATGCGAAAAAAAATCGGGAAAAATGGGAAAAAAAATCGGGACCGAGAAAAAGCGGTCGAAATGGCCAGGTGGTCGTTGAGAAGAGGTGGTCGCTCGGGCAGGTTTGACTGTATTTATAACCCATCAAATTTGAATCAAAAACATTTTGGTCCTTTAAATCCAATCCTAAGACTACAGAATAGATGAGTAGACAGACTCACCAATGAAAACCCGTCCCAGTCAACCTCTCCGTCTCACTCTGCTCAGCCCCTCAGCTCCGTACCTGTACAGAAACAACAGGACCTATCACATATCAAGCAACATGACAAATCACCTCCGTACCTGTACAGAAACAACAGGACCTATCACATATCAAGCAACATGACATACTGTACTGTGGGCTTCAACACAGGAAGCCAGCCCTCGAGCTATACGTAGCCTCAGTTACTCATGCCAGGGGCTACTTTGCCTGATCATGGCTTGTGGGCATACACCTACAGTCTCAAGAGAAGCTTTCCCTATCCCAGAGTTCATCATTCTATATCACCATGACAACATGAGTCCTGTCCAATGGGAGCTCAGGATTGTCTGTCACCACGGAAACGTGTAATCTCAGCCTCCAACACCCTCAGGTAACAGACAGTTCTATTAGTCTAAGATTACTCCATGCTACACTGTCTTCAATAAATCAAAAGAAGAAGTCTTCTCCTGCCTTAGAATTAGACCAACTGTTAAAACTAAAACTTAAAGTTAGAAGATTATTGAGTCAGAAACTGGACTGGATGACCTAGAACTTCTCGCAGCGATGTATGACAGACTGTACTGGAAGTCAAACTTTACTTGCTGCACTTCATAGAGGAGGACAAATGATGATGAAGATGATGATGAAAGTTAGAAGAGTTGGTCTTCAAGCTTCTAGGGGCCTGACCACTGTAACTTGTGTAAGGGCTGCTAGAAGTGAGCTCAGTCAGTCTAGCAAGCCCCTTTGTTGCATAAGGTAGGTTGTAAATTACCTCCTATAGATTTGATAAATTGCCATCAGGAGAAATGATGAGATACACGCCAGGATGCCTCCGGTTCATTTCCTGTGAGACATCACCTGTAATTCAGACATCACCACTCTGCCATTGTTCTGGTTACTGCCTGTGTTCTGCTTAACGTGTTCAGCATTACTATTCCACCATGCAACATCGGCACTCCTAGTTATTCTCTGGCAACAAGTGCACTCAGGTGTGTCTAACCTGAACATTTAGGTGCGCCGAAGTAATGTTGTGTGTAAAACATTATCATCGGGCCACACCAATTTAATTTCTTGGTTCATGGATTCGCTCGCTCCTATTTTTTGGAAAAAGAAAATAAAAATAAAAATTACCACTCAGCAAATTTTCACCATTAATGAAACCATTTACCAACTTTCTGGTGTAGCAAATTGGCCTTTATATTATAACAGGGCTTTAGCCAGCTCGAAATTTTTTTCCGTCAGCCAATTACAATCGTCGCGAAAACCGCGAAAATTAATCAGAAGGACTGAACTGAGACCTTGAAAAATGGGTTTTAATGAGATTATCGTATGCGAAAGGGCGCCGACACACATTGTCAACAATCATAACAATAGCAAAACAAACAGTGTGTGGCTTTTACAGCCGTGGATGGCGTCCCCAAGCCGCCTGTAGCTTCCACCAAGGATTTTTGTCCGTCAAGGTTGACGGATTGGTTTTAAAATTTTTCCGTCAGACGCAGCAAATTTCCATCAATTGACGGGAAAACGGACGATGGCTAGATCCCTGTATTATAATCTCCTTAAAGTGTGGGTATTATTATTGAAGTTATATTTTTCATTCATGAAGAATGGGACAAACTTAAAAACTGACACTTCTTTTGTAATTTTCAACGAACAGGTGCTGTTACTGTACAGTTATAGTGTTTTTGTACTTTTTTCAAGCTGAAAACGTTTTATTCTTTATGTTTTTGACTATCCCTTACCTTTACCCCAACCATTTTACAATTTCTATTTTTATTTCTATTTCGCCCCCTCGCTCCATATTTTTTACAAAAGAATCTGTGAACCAAGAAATTAAATTGGTGTGGCCTCATCATCATCTGTCAAACCCAGGGGGGGGGGGTCAGATGAGAAGCTAACTTCAAAATTTAAAACAAGGAACACGGTCAAGTTCTTTTTCAAACCTAGATCATGAAAATGTTGTAGATTACTGCACAGTTGCATACGTACATTCGTACGCAGTAAAGTATCTGTGCACCAATAACCAAAACTTCGGTGGCACAGAAGCGCACATGCACCCAGTCTTTCCAACCCTGCAGCCTTTCCTCCAGCTACAACAAGACTGGCAATAAAAATATTATTACCATGACGACGATTGAGGTGAACAACAATACAGCTCAAATCTGAAATAGACTGGAACTTCCCTGTCGCACTATCCCTGGCACAATATACTAGCCCACCTGTAACATAAACCTACAGCCAGCAGAAATGTACTATCCCTGGTACAGCACAATGGTCTGCCAGTGACCTAAACCTATAGCTGAGCATTACAGTGTGTAGTGGAGAATAAAAAATAAGGATGAACCAACTGTTTCCAGCACTTCCGTCCTTGAATGACTTTCTTGCACCTAACCCACATGGCTGTCCTACTTCGTAATATTCCAGTCCTTGGATAGTATAATAGACGTTGAACAATTATATTTGGCTCTGAATATGATAACCATTGGATGCCATCATTCAAGATCATGACCTCTATATGAAGTATTTCCTGTCTGCCTGTGGCGTATGGCTTGAACAAGCTCTAGAAAAGAAAATGTATCCTTCATAACATAACATAACAACCAAGACAATGTGATCCATTGTGCAGAGTTTCCCTGTCTACGACTACGTTTCAAAGGACAAATTCCTCCAGTGTGACCTACATTCCACCATTGCATATCTGAGATACATCTAGTAGATATTGGGGGGGGGGGGGTCTTGCATACCCAGCATACTGTGGACTACTAGCATTCCTGTGGAAAAATGCCTGTGCAATTCCTAGAATTTTAAATTCCTCCAGGGAGTCAGTGTGACCTACATTCCACCATTGCATACTTGAGATACATCTGGTAGAGATTTGGGGGGGGGGGGGTGACTTGCATACCCAGCATACTGTGGAACTAGCATTCCTGTGGAAAGATGCCTGTGCAATTCCTAGAATTTTAAATTCCTCCAGGGAGTCAGTGTGACCTACATTCCACCATTGCATACCTGAGATACATCTGGTAGAGATTTGGGGGGGGGGGGGGTGACTTGCATACCCAGCATACTGTGGAACTAGCATTCCTGTGGAAAGATGCCTGTGCAATTCCTAGAATTTTTGCAGACTGAACCTAATATATACCATTTGACGACTCCCCTGAGGCGTCGTCAAAAAAAGTACAATGCCCTTATTCAACCCCCTTCTTCTGACTCTGAGAAACAAAACCCTTCAAGTCAACAATCTAAAAAAAATTGTCATCTTCTACTGGTTCATGACGGCATTCCAACTCTTGTGAGATCCCATCCTTACCAGATTGCCTAGCCATCCAACCTGATTTCAGCAGAATATATAACAGTTGTCTGAATCTGTCTTGTCGTTCACCCACCATAAATTACTACTTCCCCAGTCACAGCACAGATACATGAGAGACTTGAATTGCAATTTCATACTACATTGAAAACGATTATATTCTCCCTACTAATGCATTCTCGCTTTAGACCCCATTCACACTCAGAAAAACGATTCGGATAAAACATTTATCCGAATAAAAAAAGTTCTATCCGATCCAAATATTGCGTTCACACTCGTCTTAGGCAATCCGATTAGTGCGCCCTCAGTCTTATCCGAATGAAACATTATGTTGAGGTCAAAGGGTAGCGTCATTTCTTACAGCTCAAAATGGCGGGAATCTACCAACTTGGGATGCTGTTGTTCCTCTGGAGAATGTTCTGTAGTCGTAGAAGGGAACGCAATCGACGATCTTTGATCGCGAGAAGGTTTCACCGACAAAGTCTTCTGCATATTGGGCTAGCTGTAGTACAGCTCAGATGTACGCCACCAGAGCGGCAGACAGAACGATCTGGGAGCGGGAGCAAACTCACCTTTGATAAGTTGCATCCTATCCACTGAAAGTGAATCCTATCCACTTGCACGTTCACACTGCCAAATCGTACGAATCGAGACTCCCCGCGGCACAGTTTTATCCACCTCCCGGAGTTCTATCTACCTCCCCAAGGTGGATCGCGAGGGATTCGAATCGATGAAATCCAAGTGATTTGGGAGCGTTCATACTGCTAAGTTTTATTCGGATAACATGTTTTATTCGAATCGTTTTTCTGAGTGTGAATGGGGTCTTAGTGGTCTCCCCATGCAAGGGAAAACATCTGCTTCATCATTCATGCTTGCATTGATCTAAATAGAGCACTTTGGAGATGGAAAGGATCTTGAAGGAGTGGTCGCTTGGGCAGGTTTGACTGTATCATCCTAAAGGCCATGGCATGGAGCAATAATGGTAGCTACTGAGTGAAAGCACACTTTATCAGGCAAAATGTCACACAAGTATATGTTTGGTTGACTCTAAATTGATCATAAATTGCAGCTCATACATCTAGAGTGGTATAGATATAAGATCTAGTTTGTGAGCATGTTATGTTCCAGCAGCACTCTAACATTTGTTTGTAAAATTGGTTAGACTTGGGGTCTCCTCAGTAGGCTTTTAGGTAGGATTTTACTATAGGGTGTCCAAAATTCTTGGTGAGTGGTGGTAAGTGATATAGCTAGTAGGTGCGACCATTGTAGGGGAGTCTGGGGGCATTCATTTTCCATCCAAGGTGCAGAGTTTTCAAGGATTTTAAGTTAAGATGGCACTAAAATGGTGCATTCCCGAGGGGCAAAATTAAGGTTAGAGAGGTCACAGTAGAAGACTGTGACCACAAATGACCTAGTGGCATCCCAGCTCAATGAGAATTTCATGCTTGTCAGAGGATCTACTCCCCAGTGTAAGGGTGTCAAGTGCAATTTCTTATCATTTTCAGAACAGTGCATCAAATTTTACGCCTGGAGGCATGAATGGCTAAAACTATAAGCCTGAGTGGAATTTATAAGATCAGTTTGTGAGAGTATCATGTTCCAACACTCTGACATTTGTCTGTAAAATTGGTGAAACTTGGAATCTCCTCAGTGACTGTTGGTAGCAAATGTCATTACCTTTGGGGGCAAGAACAAGGCAGTCATGACAAATTGTACTTATCATACTAAATGTCACAATCAGAGATGGCCACGTGTACAGTCAGGGCTGGAAGTACTGTAAATGCATTTAAGTTCGCGGGGATTTAATTTCACGGTAGTGGGAAAAAAGACTCTTCACAGTGGTTTTAATTTCGCGGTTACACTAGACCAGAGACTACAATCTAATACCATAATAGAAAAATGTTCGCGGTGGTTTTAAATTCGCGGTAAAGTGGTCACCGCAAAAACCGCGAACATTAATTCACCGTGAGCATTTCTGCATTTACAGTACTGGGTGCATGTGCAAAAGGTGCACCCAATTTTTTCTGTGGGTGCACGGCCGGTGTACCCAGATATTTTCATAGGTTTGTGTACGTAAAGATATCAAACTTTCAAAGTATATTAAGTAAACACCATATTCTTGACATCAGTGTGTTAGAAAGATAATAAAATATCTGTCATACTTGTGTAAGGTAGGAGAAAACCTAGGCCGTGGACTTTTTGCCATGTATTGTAATTGGAAAAACAATCATGAAGTTTTTTCCCACAAACTTCTCTGGTTTCTGAAATAACTTTAGATGGCTACATAAGGCCATAACTACTGTACTTTTATTTCTTGGTATAGATCTTTTAAAAAAATCTAGATTGAAACATGAAATCGGAGGGTACAGTCTACATCTTGAATTGGTACAATTTACACACAGTACAGGGAGTCAGCACAGTCAGATGCTACATTTCTTCCCAGTCCTCTGCTTTTTTTAAAAATAAAACTTTAAAAAAAAACTTAAATTCAAAATGTCCAAAAACTACAAGAACCAACAAATTAAGCAGGCATGGCTTACCCGGTAACTAAAAGTATCATTCCCATCTCCATCATTTCATTAAACTGTACCATCTCCGTGGTAACCAATCACCTTCCCAAAACTGTCATTTCTTGGCTCTTTTTCCGAGAACCTTTAAAAGCTTTCCAGAACATGATAATCATAACTGCTGAGCCTTTAAAACTTAAAGTGCGTGTTCAATGCCTACCAGTTCACCATGTATACTGTAAATGCATCTATTAATTTAAGTTTGCTGGGATTTAATTTCTGGGTAGCGGACTTTTCGCGGTGGTTTCAAGTCCGCGGTAGCACTACGCACTGTAGTCTCTTAGTGCCATGGAAAAATGTTTGCGGTGGTTTTAATATAACTTAATGTGGGAAATTTGCAATGCGAAACTGCAAACATAAAACCACCGTGAAAATATCTGCATTTACAGTATAGGTTGTATGCAGTTCTGGTGGATATCTCGTCACCAGGGACAAATCGTCAGCAGAGCGGCACAACAGTGGAGCAAACTAATCACCTTTAAACACTCGTCTTTAGCCTGACTTACATCAATTCACAGCTAGTCATTCATCATGGAACATTAGGACTCAATAGGAGGCAAAAGAGCTTGATCCCAAAGATGTACGTGTGTGAACATGCACACGTGTTCAACGTTTGATGTATCGTACATCATTATTTTGTCTCTACCGTACTGACTACTATGGCCATTAATTATGGGGATAATAATTTGCCATCAGGTAAGTTTTGCTACCAGAGGGTTTGGCCGTCCACACTACTAACAAAAGCATGGACTGTCTCCTCTGGCCAATTTCCCAATATTTTTTGCCAAATTCTAAGAATCCCCGTATTTACCCCCATAGGAAGCCCTGGTGTAGGCTATATCATCATCACATTCAGAAGAAGCTTTTACACAAATTACATGGTAGCGTGTAGTCCAGTGGTTAGCGGCCCTGTCTCTGGAACTAGAAGCTGTGAGTTTGATTCCGGCTGTGTTGTTCACCCGAGATATACATACACTACCGGAAGGGTTGCAGTCCTTAAAGGACGGGGCATTAAGCCGTGGACACTGTTCATTGTGCTTGTCGAAAAGAGCTAGGGAAATTTCGCCGGTACAATGAACATGTAAATAAGTTGTACATAGCGTCTGTCCTCTCTGTCATGACCAGTGGAAAGACTAGCTCTTCAGTGAGCAAAAAAAACATTGAGATCACTTTCCTT
>NC_049980.1:34583393-34585575 GCF_000003815.2 Branchiostoma floridae | reverse complement strand
CTGTATACGGTGCCTTTTTCAGAAGTAGACAGATGTAATACATTGTTGTGTCACCTGGGGATACAGAATTGTCTGTAACCTGGTATAACCTAAGGTAGTGGATTGTCTGTACCGGCTGTAAAATAGGACGTGTTTGCGGGGATATATAATTTTGCGGCAGGTAAAAAAGACTTGTTTGCAGTGATTTAAGTTCAAGTACTTTTACACTGTAAGTTTGTTTGTTTGTTTGAACCTTTGTTTATTCATGAAAGCTCAAATCGGCCTGCAGGCCGCTTTTTATTGAGGCCATGAGGGAAGAGGCAAGGGTCAGACAAAGTATACAGTTTACATCATTTAAAGCCCTAAAGAGTCTTGTAAGTCTATATTCAAAATTTCATATACATAGTGCAAAATACTGTTTGTTTTTAATGGTAAAGAGGGTAACGTGAACAATGAGAAAACAAAACCACCGTGAACATTTTCCTTTTTACAGTATGCCTGAGGTGGTGGGTGTGTACCACACAATCAGCTGTTTGATTATAGAGTTGTCTTGAACTGACATGTACACGTGGCGCACACCAGTCCTATGTTCAAAGGTACATGTACATTATTAATATTGCAGAAACTGTCACTTTAATTCAGGACTCAATGTGTTACTCAGTTACACTTACATTACATACGAAGGCAAAATGCAACTTGGAAAAACTTACCAGCCCTAGTAAAACAGAAGCTTCTGTATACTACTACTACTACACACGAGTAAGTTTGTACTTAATCTACAGATTGTGCATACCCTGCTTCAATTACCAAGACAAGCTAAATGTTGTCTAGGAACCGGCAGGAAAAATATCTACACAACAGGACTATCCTGTTGACAATGAAGAAACCAATTTCATTGTCAGGAACATCCAGTCTATTATTTTCCAGGTTTCTTTTGTCTAAATAAGTTCATCTGCAGCAAAGCCAATTTTTTTTACCATTGGCATAATGATGATGCCCTTGAAATTTTTTTTTTTCTATTTTTGTTGCAGTTGTGTACTGTATGGCCCAAGGACAAACAAATCATATTACAAAACAAATAAAAGCAGTGACGTACAGGCTACAAATAAACAAATAATTCTGTTTCACCAGGTATAATTTGTCTGGTGCAGGTAATTTTCAATGTTACCTGCACCAGTGCAGGTATGCAGAAAAAAGGATTTCGAGCCCTGACTAAGTATGTTGATAACTAGCCCCAGCTAATTTTCACATATCAATTAAGACATGTGAGAAAAGTGATTATTCGGCCTCTGCTTGCTTGTAAAAGAAAACCTTGATGTCCTGTGGAAGTATGTGGAAAGATTGTGTGACATGTAAACAGATCAGACATAAGTGCTTTCTCAGTTTACTGATCCCAGAACTAAACAAATAGATCTGAGTGACAGTGGACGCAGCAGCAAAACAAAAACAAACACGATGCCTGAAGTGGTGAAAGCAAAAGGACGACAAAAAGACCTTCCTTAAACTTCAGAATCCTTATCTCTAATGTGTTGAGTCTACTTTAGAGATTCTTTACTTTGTAAACATGTTTAACAACACGCTACCCCCATCCTATCATATATGTAGGCATGTTTGTCTGTGTTAGCTGATTCCTAAATACACACAGGGTTGTCTTACATACATTCCCAGGGCTGCTATTTTTGCCTGTACTTTGCAGAAGGGCTGCAAACTGCATGTAGCAGTACTGGCAACAACATTGCTCCTTAGGATGAGTAAAGGGGTGCAGTCTGCCATCTCTGACTTCAATGTTTGATGCATGTCATCCGTATGGTACATGTGCATGTATAATTTGTATGATGCACAATAACTGCAAATTTATAATTTTGGGTATTAGAAATTAGTTTATGCTAATACAACAATTAAGTCTCATACTTGTAGATGGTGTTGGTTAATACTGAATAAGCTGCTAACAGGGGTGAGAGTGAAGTTCATACTTTCACTGATCCCAAAAGAACAAACATATTAAATTTCCTGGGTCACTGCCATGCGACACAACCCCACTCACCCTCGGCCCGGTCCTCACTCTCTCCCGAAGCTGTCTCCGCTCCGCCCCGCTCTCGTTTCTCCGCAGTAGTTCCATTCGCTGCTCGCCTGTCTCATGCCACTTGCGACACAAGAAACGCCGAAGAAGGAAGAAAGTTCTACAAGACAACCCGACAACACG
>NC_049980.1:34580656-34583293 GCF_000003815.2 Branchiostoma floridae | reverse complement strand
TTTGTGTTTCATTTATTAGCGTTTGCATCGTGATCATCTCAGCCAATCAGAGACAGTCCCTCGTGATCGTCAGGGGTGCACTTATTTTACAAGACAACAGGGAGCGCTCTTGAGACTTCTCTGGAGCGCTTTAATTTGATCTTTGCAGAATCTTTCAAGTGCGTTCTTATGACGTTTTTTTTATTGCCACTTTTCCTTGTTTCATTAAGGGGTTTGCAAATTGCAGGTTTTTTTTTTTTTTTCGCTGGTCTGTTTCTCGATGATTTTTTACTCGATGAATACGCTGTCTAAAAAGGTTTCACTTTTGTTGGTTTATTCCGAATGTGCTGTAGAAAAGAAACTGCAAAACTCGTCACCCAGGCCATGCAGGCATGCCGCTGATCGGGAATTCTGACTCCTGGGAATTCTGCAAAGATAACTTTATAACAGTTATACTAATCGTTGTTTAGATTGTTTAGACTATGATATAAATGTGTACGGTACAGCTCTTCGTTATAGGTTCCCAGTATGTAACGTTACCTGTTTTAGTTGAAATCACGAACCCTAAGTACAAATCTTCAGGAAAACAGGCTTGTCAACCCGACTGTTTACACCATGGGGGAGAAACATCAGTAGAATGTCAGGGGACTCCAGCCCAGGACCTCTGGGTTCTGGGCCAACACCCCAACCGTTACGCCAACACGATGCCACTGATGGGTTTAGGAAAGCACAGAGCCCTGAACCGCATCACTGTCTGGGACCAGGGCCCGCAGGGGCAATCTTGCACACACCACGACAAACAAACAAACCGAAAACAATAGCTCCATTTTCATGAAAGAAACAGACAGAAAATCTTCAGGCTGCAATCTTTAATATTGCATGCTTCATCACAAGACAACTGCACATGCGCACGTCACAAGCTAGGATTTGACAGAATATTATATGATACAGAATATCATATAATGCTGCAAATAAAATATTTACTGCAAAGCAAAGCAAAGATTGCTTGTGACAAGGATGTGAGGAAACCAACATTGTAGGGTAATATAAGTGTCATTTTTTTTTTTTTTAATTTTGCTGGCGGACAAAAAGTAAAGCCTGACCAAATAGAGAGCCAGATAAAATCGCTTGAAACGACGTAAAAAAAAAAAAACAGTCGAATTCTAGACATTTAAACTGCTTGGAGAGTATGATTAAATTTGCGGCAAATGAAGCACTGAGGCAGTCAAACTCCCCATAGCCAGTGGAGTTGGTCTGGTAGGGTCACTCTCAAGGTCACCCCGCTACTCCACCTCCCTGGCCGTCTCACGCAGGTCAGCCAGTGGCGGGGCCCACAGCACTCTCAGGGCCGCTTAGTCCTGGGGCAGGCTCGGCGGCCAGGCTCTGAATTTTAGAAAAAATTGTCCTTAATATTTCTGTCCGGAAACACGAAGTTTAACGAAAACTTACATATTATTAAGTAAGTGACCCTGCAGGGCCAAAGCAAGCAGCTAGGGCCCCAAATTTTCACAACTTTAATCTTATATCAACAAGTAATTACCACCAAAATATCACGACAACGGAAAATTCAGCACAAAAGATATTTTAGAAATTCAAGAATTTCTACTGTAGCACCAAGGTCAATCAACAGGTGCTCAAAACCGACTTCCACCATTCAGATAACCCTACCTACTAGTACTTACCTGCTAAATATCACTGCAACCCATGAAGCAGATCTTGAGATATGATTCAGATTAAAACATGATTCAGATTAAAAATAGTCGTGACCTCCCTTTTTTTACGGAGTGATGACAATGAAGTTTATTGCATATAATAAACAACGATCCATGGAGAGAATCGAAGTGCCGCAGAATTCTACACGTCCAAACGTTTGTCATATTAAACGTAAAACAAAACTCCTGACTTACCGTCCGAGCAGACCACACCAACGTCCTCGCCGTGGTGACAGACATGTGTGCCCCATCCCAAGTGGCTGCAGTGTTCGATGCTCGTCTCGGAACCCCCGCAGGCCACGTTGTCCAGCCAGATCGGGCCTGACCCCGCCCCGAAGGCTGCTTCAGGTCGGGTCGCCACAGCGCCTCCGTATCCCAGCTGACGGCAGACCACGTTCGCCTCGGTCATGCCAAAAAAGTCGTCACAGACGGTCCCCCACTGTCCGCCATGGTACACTTCAACCCTACCCTCCCTGGACGAACTTCCACCCACGAGTCGGATGTCTGAAATAAGACGACATGGAATGTGTTAACTCAAACGCGCGGAATAGTGACAATTACGTTGCTTCTTCGTCGATGTAACCTTCTTGCCCCCCCCCCCCCCCTCATTGGCCAAAATTTCACTTTAATAGTTTGAAAAAAAAATACAATTTTGGATGGATTGTATTTGGTAAATGGGTAGGTCTTGATGAGAACTGTTTGTGGATATAGTGAGGCAGAAGCAGAAGGGTGTATTCAGTTAACGTTACGGCTTTAATTTTTCATCAATAGATTCTATCATGTCCAAGTTCAAAATGTAAGTCATATGTATTCAATCTATGGATGCCCAGATTTATTTTTGACAAGTGTAACCACGCGAGGTGTTTTGTCTTCTAATCTGTGTCATTGTTTCCCCTTTATTTATATTCAACACAGCAGATGCCTCCTTCAAAAATGCAGCACAAGT
>NC_049980.1:34578927-34580398 GCF_000003815.2 Branchiostoma floridae | reverse complement strand
GTAGGGGTTGTCTGTCTGGGCCGTGCGTACTACTTAAGCTTAGCTATATCCCTCAATAGATCCAAGGAGGCTATAATATATATATATATATAGATATATATATATATATATATATATATATATATATATATATATATATATATATATAGATAGATAGATAGATAGATAGATAGATAGATAGATAGATAGATAGATAGATAGATAGATAGATAGATATAGAAAGATAGATAGATAGATAGATAGATAGATAGATAGATAGATAGATAGATAGATAGATAGATAGATAGATAGATAGAGATAGATAGATATAACCTCCTTGGTAGAACAAAAGTTGGTTCCCAAACAATGAATGACTGTTTCCTTATAGTCTCTACCAGACTCCGGGTCGGAGTCTATAGGTCAAGCGCTGTTCCCTAGCCGGCTAGGCTATAACGCTAGTTCACCTTTATCCGTGGGGTGACCTTTATCCATTGTCTTTAAAAACAGCACATTTAGGAGTATTAAGTCTGCGGACAGTGGTTTCAAATTTGCAATGTTTTAAAATGTTCCAATATGGAACCACCGTCCGTCGACTTCATATCTATATATATGTGTTTTCTTACAAACAACGAATATAGGTTACCCTTGGATAAAAGTGAACTAGCGTTACCCCTCTGGCCGGCTTACACCTCTTTTTGTTCCATTTCCCGGAGTCAGGTATAGACTAGGTCTCTGCCATGTCTCATGAACGTGTACTCACCAAGTGGATCGGAACCCTGCCGCCGAGCCACGCCGCGTTCAGCTGCGGTCACCTCGGACGAGATGACCAGCACAGCGAGAAGGAGCACCAGCGCTGTCTTCATCCTGTAATCAGCAGGGTTTTAGCCAGCGTCCTTTGACGGAATTTTGCTGCTGTGGACGGACAAAAATATGCCCATTCCGTCATGTGTAAGATGAAATCCCTGTAGATTTTTTAACCAACACAGCTGAATCTACCTGCAAAATTTACCCCTCAAAATCCAGGAAATAGCGTTTCAGACTGAGAGAGTCTACATTTCACAATTTTCCCGGCGGAAACGAACGCCAAGCGATAGATGTGTCATTTTTGTACCCAAAGCCCAGAGGAACCCCTTACCCCGCCCCCGTATTCGCCAGTCAAGCGGGACAAATTTGTGGCTTTGGAGCCCGGCCGAAGCTAAGCAAGCCTACGGACATCGGTGGGTGGTATGGGTTTACTCTGTCTGGTAGGGAAAAAACCTGGGCACTCCTTAGGCGCTATTCTACCGTACAGTACCGCTAACTAGTTCGGAAAATGCCTGGTGAGAAGAGGGTGCGTTAAAAGGGTGAACAATGTAAAATTTCGGTGAAAAGTTTGATCATAAAGATCCATAAAGGCTTTCTATCGTCACTATGTAGCAAAATTCCAAAACTTCGTAAAAGTCTATCAGCCGCATGCCCGACAATTTTTTTTTTTAAGCCATTTTTCTTAATA
>NC_049980.1:34571937-34578679 GCF_000003815.2 Branchiostoma floridae | reverse complement strand
ACTAGGTATAGTCAATTTGTGTCGTTAAAGGGTGAACAATGTAAATTTCGGTGAAAAGTATGATCATAAAGATCCATAAAGGCTTCTATCGTCACTATGTAGCATATTCCAAAACTCGTAAAGTCTATCAGCGCATGCCGACAATTTTTTTTAAGCATTTTCTAATAGCTTCGCCAGTTGAATCAAGATAAGCAACTTTCAGAATTCAAAAAAGATCTAAACCTAGTACTTACCTTGAGATTGAAGGATCGATGTCAGGACCAACCGCAGATGAAGATACATGTATTGTAGAATCTCTCAGAAGTTCCCGTAAGGCTGGTTTACAGGAAGGTAGACCTTCACTAATGGGACATCCGTAATGTTAGCAATCATATGGTCCATTTTGTATGGTTGAACAGCTCATACAGGTACAATTATCACAATGAGCCGGAAATTAGCCTGGGTTTTTATAACCTCTCCTTGGCTGGGGTCAATGACCCCCCTGTCGTTGTTGGGCCGCCGGCCGCCAGCCTACGCTACGTCTCATGTCATGTATTCATTTTTTTAAGAAACTTTCCATTAGGGCTAATCTTCCAAGGTTCAAAACAATCAATATAACTTAACTCCATACATTTAAAAGATACAACAATCAACAATAAGCGTATTTACAATTGAGCACATGTACAGTGTCTCAAGGTCAAAGGTGTAGGTATATACAATATGCGAACTTTTGTACTGTTTCAGCTGTCAATCATCTTGTCCGACTCTGGAGTTTTCGGTAGGCTACCGGAAACTTTGGGGACATCGCTCGACTTGCTTTCGCGTTGTATCAGCTCTGGAAATGTGTAAACTGTCCCGAATATGTTGACAATCAGAGCTCTGTAGCCTAATTAAATCTCGCTTATAGCAGCCCGCCCAACATCCGACATCGGAACATTTTGCTGAGCTGATACAACGCGAAAGCAAGCCGAGAGATGCCCCCCCCCCCCCCACCCCAACTCCCATGTCGGACAAGATGGCTGACAACTCAAACGGCGGGAAAGTTCGCATACTGTTGTATTGTATATTGAGACGTTTTTTTCGGAGAACAAAGTCATAAGACAGATACAACTTATGGTGTAGAAAATTAACACAAAGAGGGGACTTTATATTGATATATGAACTTTATTGCTCGACATTTGTACATGGTACACAATGTATGGCAACGACTATTACACAAAGTACAAAATAGATGTATAGAATGAGACTTAACATCCTAATTAACATAACAATAAAGGCTTATACAAGTCTTTGATATAGTGTTACAATCGAGTTGGGCTATACACGAGTTTCATTACTCTTTCTAATAGCAAAGCAGTCCTTGATATATTTGTCTATCTTTGCATTATGGGAGTTGTGGCATCCAAAGATATATACAAATCTGTCTGTAGCATCGAGTCTCTTGAAATCTGCTGTATGTTTGGAGCGGTCAGATTCGTCAACGTGTACCTTTAAATTAACGTGTGTCAGGTCAGGTGTAATTAAACACCATGAATATCACCTAGCTACAGCAACTTTTGAGAGGTTTCTGAGAAATAAAACTGACAACAATATGGGTTTTTTTAGCATGGGTAATCTCCCTCGAGGTCAATGGTATCGCATTATCGTTCAAACTTGTCGGAAGCAGGATTCTATCCATGACCAATTTACTATGTAATCAAATGTAATTGCAAGCTTATGGTCGAATGTTGGCTTTTCATAATTCCAAAAATATCCATGGAGCACTAAAATGCACCTGAAGTACAGAAGCGGCATGGAAGGAACAAGATTATAACTTCTTGAAATAGTTGAACTGTAATTTCCAACACCAAAGTTGGACTCATTACAGTTCAACTATTTCAAGAATGACTTATACCAACACAGATGAACTTTCAAGTTAAGATTATAACTTGAAACGCATTTGGACTTTATGGCCTGGATTCTTTTACTTTTGCCCATGGACTATCTATTATTTCTGTTGTCGTCTATTTTCATATTTCCCTGTTAATCTGTTAAGTTGAATATATAAGTAAAGTAAAAAAAAAGAAGACAGGAAAACATAACGGAGACGACGGAAACTTACAGTATCGGAAGCTAATCAGCTTCTTTTCGGGGCAAGCCTGACTAATAACGGATAAGCCGTCCGGGGCGGTAACAGGTTGTTTCGCAACAATGTCAGTTCGCAACCGTCAGTTCGCAACACAGCAAGTCTTTTCGCAACAAGGTACAAGTCGTTTTTTGCAACATTTGAATGTTATTAATCTTGATAGCCTAATAGTATTAGAAATCGTATTCCTAAAATAATAATTATACTCCTGCCCGTGCACCCCGCTTGTGAAACTGTACCGCCTGGCGGGCTGTCAGGTCCATGCGGCCCCATGTTGCTCTGTCGCGGGGTTGTCTTTCGCACCCGGTAAAAGTTTTACGTACGTGGAAGGAGTATAATTATGTTAGGAATACGATTTCTAATACTATTAGGCTATCAAGATAAAGAACGTTAAAATGTTGTGAAACGACTTGTACCTTGTTGCGAAAAGACTTGCCTTGTTCCGAACTGACGGTTGCGAACTGACATTGTTGCGAAACAACCTGTTACCGCCAGGGTTACACCCCCGACGGACACCGACCGGGCTATATCTCCGACGGGCACCGGCGCAATTGGGACCGAAGCATAAATTGTGCTCCTAGCGGCCGGTCTAACAATGACATAGGGGTCATTAACCCCAGCTGGGGAGAGCTTGTGCAAACAAGCTCATTCCTTTAATTGTGATAATCATACCTGCATAAGTTTCTGATAGCTATAATTGCTAAAATTACAGATGCCCGATTAGTGAAGGCCTATATAAAGATGGAATCCAGTCTTATGGGAGAAAAATTCTGTAATATCTTCATCTGCGGTTGGTCCTGACATCGATCCTTCAATGTCAAGGTAGGTTTAAATCTTTTTTTAATTCTGAAAGTTGCTTAACTTGATTCAACTAGCGAAGCGCTTAAAAAGAAATTGTCGGCATGCGCTGATAGACTACGAGTTTTGGAATATGTTACATAGTGACGATAGAAGCCTTGATGATCATACTATTCACCGAAATTTATATTGTTCATCCTTTTAACGCACACTCTTCTCACCAGGCATTTTCCGAACTAGTTAGCGATACTGTACGGTAGAATAACGCTAGCAGGGTCCAGATTTTCTCCTATGTTCGTAGGCTATGCCTCAGCCGGGCTGCGAAGCCACAAATTTGTCCCGGTGACGTGGACTGACGAATACCGGGGATGGGTGGCTTCGTACCTCTTGGGCGTTGGATACAAAAATGATACAACTATAACCTGGCGTTCTTTACTACAGGATTTGTGTATTTTATTTATTGGTTTGGCTGTTCAGCACACACAGCCAGGGGCGGCCAACTAGCCTGTGGCTTTTACAAAGGGCTAGCCCTGCTGACAAAACAGACAATACATATGGAGTTTGACAGGACAGGATACTTACCAATAACACCATTCTAAGTACATGAAAAGACAAAAATATAAATAATGAGGAACTTTTATACAAACATGGAGTAAGACAACGTACATAGTATCTACAATGGCATATTTAACAATATCTATCAACAACAATATTCACAGCGATGATGAAGACAGCCCTAGCGCTACTTCTCGTTGTGCTGGTCATCTCGTCCGAGGTGCCGGCAGCTGAAAGCGGCGTGGCTCGGCGCCAGGATTCCAACTCATTTGATGAGTACACGTTAATAAGATTCGGCAAAGACTTGGGTAAGGAAATTAACAGTCGTTCATTGTTTGGGGAACCAACTTTTTTTCTACCAAGGAGGTTATATATTAATACATTATATAATTAAAGTTACTATAGTTGGGATCTACTTAGTGATTGTACTACAGGATTATAGTAAAGGGTACGCACTGCGCCAGTGGCATTACGCGTAACTAAAAAAAACGGGGCGAAATGTCAGCGTTTATCTACGATATCATGGAAAAAGAGGCATGAAAATTATAGATATACATAAAGCCTAACAAAACTTACCTTATCATTGATGCATTATGGCCCAGTTGGGTTAGCTAGCCTGGATGCCAGACTGTTTCCAGGGCCTACACAGGCCAACTCCTCGGCTATACACCTTTCTCACGCGGCGGCCATGATAGATCTAAAACGAGTTCAATGAGG
The DNA here is from genome assembly GCF_000003815.2 of Branchiostoma floridae. Classification (NCBI taxonomy): domain Eukaryota; kingdom Metazoa; phylum Chordata; class Leptocardii; order Amphioxiformes; family Branchiostomatidae; genus Branchiostoma; species Branchiostoma floridae. The sequence goes on along the minus strand of NC_049980.1, from coordinate 34,574,505 downwards.
CAAGCAAAAGACTGTCCAATCATAATTAAGTAGTTCAACCAATGATCGCATGGAAATTAGAAAATTGACCGATAAGAGAATGGCTGCATGTCCGTCAAATATTTGCATTATTATGCTTTTATTTTACATCTCTTAAGGGAATATGAGATCAGTATGCGAGTCTAAATTGCTACATATTTCGCTGCATAGCACGAGTTATAATGTCAATTATTTGATCTTGTATTGTGAAAATTTGTGTGGTCTGGGGAAAAACTAAATGGGAGCTGATTTTAGAAATAAGTTTTGTCTGTTTGCCTCATTGACCTCGTCTTCAATCTATGATGGCCGCCGCGTGAGAAAGGTGTATAGGGCCAACATGCCTCCACGGAAATTATACAACAGGCCGCCTGGTATCATTGACGTCGAGGGTCCGACATCCAGACTACAGCTGGACATGGTTATACAGAAAACTTGATTGTCATTGTAATTGATAATTCTTATGAAAAAAAACTCAGAAATGTATACTGCTAATAGCCTACTCAAACCCTGTTACTTCAGAACGTGGCACCGAGTCAGCCCGGAACGTGGCGGATTACACGCTAGTGAGATTTGGCAAAGATCTGGGTATGAACGAAGCCAGTCCCTTATTGCCTTTGCAAGAATGTGTAAGGTTATATGTTTTGGGCTTGTGCGTCCGTCCGTCCTTCCTTCAGTGAACGGTATAACTCGAGAAGCCTTCGATAGATCCAGATAATACTTGGTAGGTGATGACAATTCAATTTCATCATAGTCTTCAAGAGATTTAGATGCTCTGTCATTGCCAATCCGTTCTACTCCAGTGTTTATTTGCTTGAGTGTGTTTCCATTTTTATCTAGAACGTGGTACCGAGCCTGCCGAGGACGTAGCGGCCCTGAGGGTGCTGTTGGCCCGCCGACTGGCTGAGCGCCGTGAGACGGCTAGAGCTGACCTGCGTAAGACGGCCAGAGCTGACCCGCGTAAGACGGCCAGAGCTGACCTGCGTGAGACGGCCAGAGCTGAGCGCCGTGAGACGGCCAGAGCTGACCCGCGTAAGACGGCCAGAGCTGACCTGCGTGAGACGGCCAGAGCTGAGCGCCGTGAGACGGCCAGAGCTGACCCGCGTAAGACGGCCAGAGCTGACCTGCGTGAGACGGCCAGAGCTGAGCGCCGTGAGACGGCCAGAGCTGAGGCCAGGGAGCTGGAGTAGGGGGATGGGGACAACGTCTGAGTGACGCACTGAAAGAATGGTCTCTACAAAACCAACTACGCTGGATTTAGGGATGATAGTGTGCCAGGGCAGTTAGGCCACCACAGCGCTTCATTTGCCGCATATTTAATCATACTCTCCAAGCAGTTTAAAAGTCTAGCATTCGACTGTTTTTGACGTCCTTTGAAGCGATTTTATCTGGCTCTCTATTTGGTCAGGTTTACTTTCTGTCCAACAACAAAATAGAAAGAAACCTGGCACTTATATATGTGACTACGTCGTTAGTTTCCTTATATCCTTTGTCACAAGCAATTTTTGCAGTAAATATTCTATTTGCAGTATTATATAGTAGTCTGTCAAATCATAGACTTGTGACGTGTGCATGTGCAGTTGTCTTGTGATGAAGCATGTAATAAAAATTGACGCCTGAATATTTTTCCCCGTCTTTTTTCCTTCATAAAAACGGAGCTAATGCTTTCGGTTTGATTGTTTGCTTGTCGTGGTGTGTGTGCAAGTCAGCCCCTGTGGTCCCGGGTGGCTGCCAATGATGCGGGTAAGCTCTGTGCTTTCCTAAACCCATCAGTGGCGTCATGTTGGCGTAACAATTAGGCCCAGAATCCAGAACTTGAGTCCCCGACATGCTACTGATGTTACCCCATCCAGGTGTAAAAATGGGTGCACCTGCGCACCTAGCACATTCGGATTGAACTGCAGCTCTGGTATTGGAAGAGAGACTTAAGTGGGTATGAAGGGGAATTCTAGATTCTAGTAGGATACTCTGCAAGACCCGACAGGAGTATGCCTACATGCATGTAGGTCCCAGTTGGATAAAGGGGCCCTACCGGGCTGTTTTGGGGCACTTTCAGGTGTGACCCCTTCGTGGCCCCGTTGCAGCTACCTAACCCCCTAGCCTGACTAAACTAAAATCGCGCTCCTAGCGGCCAGCCCTACAATTGCCACTGCCCTCGGGGAGAGAGTCAATAACCCCAGCCAGTGAGAGATATTGTGTGAACAAAAGCTAACTAACCCCTGGTATCCGGCAGGCCACCGGGACAAATTTGTGGCTTCGGAGCCCGGTCAGGGCTACATCTCTGATGGGCGTTGGTGCGATTGAGACCGAAACCTTAGAAATCACCAAGCTTCCTTGGGCCTGGCCAGTAGAAGGACTGTTGGAAGCTTAGTTTAGTCAGCCTTAGAATTATTCTACCACACAAACACATGAGTATCCTCCTTCGCAGACTTTGAGTGAAGCTGGCTTCTATTTCATGACGGGCGCCTTAAGGCCGGGCAAAACTCCTAGTTTTCCGGGCAAACTGCCTCTCTTGGCAATCTCGCTTTGTCGGCATTATACCCCCCTCACATT
>NC_049980.1:34553379-34571837 GCF_000003815.2 Branchiostoma floridae | reverse complement strand
CAGGGTCACGCCTCCTCGTAACTTAGAGCTCGCAGACTCGTCGTCCGATTTTCGCCTAATGTGAGGGGGGCATTAGAAAACCTTAGCCAACTAGCCCCCCATAAAATAAAATCCAGCCTCGCTCGAGCTCAAAGTCCGCAAAGGAGGCTAACACATAATCACCACACTCCAATAAACACACAGACAAACCTTTTTTCCTGAAGATTTGTACTTAGGGTTCATGATTTCAACTAAAACAGGTACATACTGGGAACCTATATCGAAGAGCTGTGCCGTACACATTATCATAGTCTAAACAAACGCCAAGGAACAACGATTAGTACAACTGTTATAAGGTGAGCTCGGCAGAATTCCCAGGAGTCAGAATTCCCGATCAGCGGCATGCCTGCATGGCCTTGGTGACGAGTTTTGCAGTTCTTCTCTACAGCACATTCGAAATAAACCAACAAAAGTGAAAACTTTATAGACAACGTATTCATCGAGTAAATAATACACAAGATATTTATCAAGAAACAGATAATTGAAATTTGTTGACATGTACAAAATGTTCTTTAATATGTACCAATTATACTGTGTACGTTTTTTACCATGGAAATTTGTAGATAAAAAACAAGAACCGGTACATTTTTTAGACTGGTTTAGTATTACCATGTTATCCAAGTGCAATGATCTAATGCTAAATAACCAAACTACCCAGTATATGTGCTTATCCCTGGTAAATTATAACACTTTTAAAGATATCGTTTCAATGAGGCATTAACCCAACAGTTCTCACACAGCTAGCAGAAACAAAAGTACCAGCATTGTAAAGAATGGGGCATATCTGGATCCAGCTCGCTTCATTTTTCCACTCGAAGCAGAAAATGATTTTTTTCATCCGTCCCTGTCGATTTGTATGTACAAACTTTAAGATAGATTGGTGTTGTATCACCTCAGTGGCTCTGAATGTACACATGACTGAAAACAAAATGCTGTACAGGAGATATATGCTCAGGCCATGCTGATTTGATTGTATGGATGACATACGCTTGTGCATCAGTTTTCCTATGTTTTCGTCCATATTGTAAATTGTACAACGCAGCTGAAAAATGATCAAATATATGCCAGAAATTGAAAACAAAATATTGATAAACAATATTGTAGAATGCCAAAACAATTCCAAAGTCAAAGATGACAGTGTGAAGAAATGAAAATAAGTTTAATCATTTGTTCAACCTTCCTGACCACTTTATTATAGTGCAGGCACCTTTATGCCAAACTTTTTCTTTTACTCTCAAGCTCGCATCTGTTTGGGGGTTCCCAGAGGATGTCATCCTTAGAATCACATCAACATGGCCTTACTGCTGCCATATGGAATACAACAATCTGTGAGTGACACCTGTCATCATGATACGTCTAACCAAGGGTGTTAGATAGAAGTTCTATATAACGTCCTTGGTCTAACTGGAGATGCTGCTACATTGTAACAGCAAGGCCAGACGACATGGCATTTACAAGTCTCTCCTCTTATAGCACGATTATCAGGAAGAAATAATTGAATAATTTAATGGCAATTTACAAGCTTAGCTTGGAATCGGCTGGACTGCGTTCTGTGTACAATTAAAGCTCAAAATGAACTATTTAAGTCTTGGTAAAGCAATGCAATACATGTGTAGGGAAACAACAAAGCTAGAATTAGTAAGGAACAAAGGATATACCAAAGATGTTACACCTATCCTACTAACCAACCACATTCTTACCTTAACTATGAACAGAAAAACAATTAAAAACACTACCCTCGTCTCCTTTGCTCCAAAGGGATCTAAAAAGTAGTCTCACATCAAGAACCACTTTTGGACTTCAATCTACAAGCCTTCTGTATGCATCATATCACAGTTTTCAACCTTTCACAGTAACCAAGGCCTCACCAATGCAATATATCGGTTCTCAAATAAAAGTTCAGAACTGAAAAACAGACTCTAAAGGAAAATCTGTACATTCAAGGTAGACTCAAGCTTTCGTTGGTCTTCACTTTAACCTCTTCTTTAGTTTTGGTGTATGTATGAAAACCATGAAGTTGATTTGGTGCACCCTAAGATGATAACACTGCAGTTCACAGGACAGAGCAATGCCAGGAGGGACTGCTGTAAGTTATGACAGGTTTTCTCACAGAAACAGCCGGGGTATCAATGATTGAGAACTAATAATTACTAACGATGTTGCAACAAATATAACGACTTAAGGCTGGACCATCAGATCTTGAATCATTCTCTGACAATTTCTACATTTGTGAACACTGAAAAAACAACAACTGATTTATACAAAATATGTCGTAGCCAACTGCAGAATTGCAGACCGAGTTAATTATCAGATCATGGTCACTGAAAACTTAAAATATATCGGCAATAGGTATCTGGTAAAGTTTGATGAACAATACAGAAATAACAACTTCCATTTTTACCAGGGTTCAGTGTGATGTTAATTGTTGTAACTAATTCTAGCACTCAGTACCTTCATTGTGACATGTACAAAGCTGGTTACTATTCAGCGGTTTCGGTATAAAAACGGCTCAGGCGACCAGAAGCACCCAGCACATTCCATGTGCAAGTTTGACAAAGCTGACAGAGTCTATATGAAAAGGGGCACAGCGTTCTGGTCTCCGCAGTGCTTAAAGAGCACAACACAATCGAGTTTGGCACGTCCACCAAGTTTAGAAAAGCTCCGGCTGACTAGCGGTACAAAAGCATGGGGAGGGGGGCACGCCGGGCCGTGGATTATCCACAGTACACATAAAGGACAGGTTGGTTAGAAAAGCATGGGGAGGGGGGCACACAGGGCCGTGGATTATCCACAGTACAGATACAGGACAGACGGTTCCTGTGGGGAGGGGGGCACGCCGGGCCGTGGATTATCCACAGTACAGATGCAGGACAGACGGTTCCTGTGGGGAGGGGGGCACGCCGGGCCGTGGATTATCCACTGTACACATAAAGGACAGACGGTTCCTGTTTGTAATTCTCATCCTCCTGTTTCATTACTATACAAGCTGTGGAACTGACTCAATTTGACAAAGTCAATTCATCTTTTCTTTTTAACAGTTTTTAACTATCATTGTTCTGGAGAGTTGGTTGGTGCTAAAGTGATGCTGTTTTTAGGTATACAGACTGAGGCTGCCCAAGAAGAAAACTTGCCACCTAACCACTTTCTTCAATAACAAATTCTGAGCACTACGTTGCTGTTGCTTCTAATATGTACATCAGAATAAGTATGTTCAAGGTTCCATATGCTCATGCTAAGCGTGATGCATTGTGATTAATATGCCAAAGCTGAAGGCCCGAAAGATTAACAAAATCCGTCTGTACACGTATCAAGCATGGTCTAGACAAGATCTGTTTACAAGTCAGGGGCTTTCACCTTTGACCTATTACCCACAATGCATCATGATTCAAAAGTGCAGCTGAAACAATGAATAGGCTAATTATTCAAGACGTATAACAAATCAAAACGGTGTTGAGCTGAAGATTTTTGGTTAGTTGGGCCGGTAACGTTAGGCGATCCGATTCCTTAACTTCCTGAGCTCACCAACCAACCTGAACAGACCTGCTCCTTTGTCAATCAGAAATTACTGTTCATATTTAGAAGCCTGTTTCAGGAGATGTACTAGAATTGTGTACACACTACTGTGGCACGGATGATTCAGCTTGTGGTCAAATGTTTCCCACTTTTCCAGTGAATGACATGGCCGGATATACATGCAGTAGAAACATGGTAATGATGATTTTAACATCAAGATTTTATCTACATTCAATTTGGAACTTTTACAGTTCTACGTTGACTTCTACATTGCAGGTAAATTATGGGAAAGGCATCCCAAGCAACAGTTAATGATCATGACACCCCCCCCCCCCACCTTACAAATTTGCCTGTTACCTATCAATAGTATCGTTGACACCAGAATCACACTACGAGTACCCTGTAGAAAGTAACATTCTCAGTCACATCTATCCATCACTTGGAAACACCTCAAAGTTACACGTAACACAGTGAGTGGGGATTTATGGGGTAATATCTTACTGCTGTGGTACGTTGGTGGTGTCACTGTGGCCTAGCAATTCGACAGAGCGCTCAACGAATTCCGTCCATAAAAAATGATTCTTTTACGCTTTGTTGTGTGCTGTGTCATTAACCTTTAAGTCATTGTCCTTTTAGTACGTTTTGCATGATACTCCCATGATTAAGTGAAGGGCAACACAAATTCGATCTGGAACACAGAGACACCACCAAGATACCACAGCCCAGTGAGATACGGTCCCTCCTTAACAACTGAATTCACAAAGGCACTCAACGCTGTGGAAATGACACCAATAAGACGGGACGTGTGTTCTAACTAAGGACACGTAGAAACCACTATAGTTCTGCTCAGGGGGAACGTCTCAAAACTTCTCCACCGTATCTCAATGTGAGACTGAAATCTGGTACTTCCAAAGGCCTTGACTCTTGTGGTTAAAGCTTAAAGAAGTTTCAACAAGCATTCTCAAATTTCTCTTGACTTCCTGAATCTTAAATATTTTTGAGCATCCTGTGTCTGTTGTTTGTGTTGTGATATATGTGCAGTATTCAGTGCCACATAATCAGAAAAGGCGAGCTTGAAATTTTGTCTGTGCTCTTGGTGGAAGTCGCTCCAGATAAAGTTGAACTGTAATTTCCGACATGAAAAATAATGGACTTACCCTTTTATTTTCGACTGTCCAACCATCTTTTCAAGCAATTACGAATCAGCTGCTTCTTTGACATCATGTTATGCAGATAGAACACGTGACTTGGTGAGCAGTGGATCATAAGTTACAGAAAGTCTATGTCTAGTCTACACGTATGATCCACTGCTCACACAGACACGTGTTCCAGCTGCACAACGTGATGTCATTGAAGCGGTGGATTTGTCATTCCTTTATTGACAGACTGGTATTGGACAGCAAAAAAATTTGGGTACGTCCAATCTTTTGTGCTGTAAATTACACTTGACTTTGATTCAGAAATACTAAGAAAAGCATTGGCACACAGTGGACAGTGAACCAATTCCTGCAGCCATAGACCGTTAGTACATACCTCAGCAAGAAGAAGTCTTTGCCCTGCCCTGCTCAATTTGCTGTTGCAAACATTGTAAATTACAGCACCGTACCTGGACTTCCTGGAGAGTTCAGCAATGACAGTGGTAATGGAGTATGCACGTCAGACATTATAGCACAAAATAACAGGAAAAAAACCCCAAAGCTTTCCCCAGCAGAAGTCTATCCCAGTTAGACAGAGTTACTGACCATTGAAGAGTCACTGCACTTGACATAGGAATGTAAGCAACACCCTTGTGCTTCCATCAGACAAACCTTGACCAAAACGCCATCATATCCAAACTATACCTTCCATAAAAAACAGCCAACATCTATCTCTAGCTTGCCCTAAAAAGTCGTACGATGATTCCTTACACAGGTAGTGAATGACACCGGGTTTGGAAGTTCTCCACTGCTGTAAGGAGTCCATAAACAGTCTTAAGGAGTTGATGGAGTCTTCCTGCAGAAAATCCCTGGAATATCCTTCTCTAGAGTACCAGGAGTAGTGGCTGGAGGTGTAGGGAGTGGAGAGTGCTCTCCTCCGGAGTACTGGTAGTTGGAGTAGCTGGAGTTGCAGAAGAAGACAAGGCTCTGCTCCGGAGTACCATCGGCTGCAGTTGTTGAGAGTGGAGAAGGCGCAAGAGAAAGGGAGAGACAGAGAGCTCTGTACACGGGGCGGCACCTTGCATAGTGGGACTAACCATCCTCCTTGCGGGGTGTGAACCAACCTGCAGAGAACAGACAAACAGATCATGGCATTCAGTGATGGCAGACTACACCCCCGTATCCATAGTGTGACCTCCCAACCCGCAGAAATCAGATATAACATGGCGATCGGAGATGGCAGACTTCACCCCCTTACCCATAGTGAGACCTACCAAACACTGTAACCTCTTACCCACGCAATGGACCGATCCTGAGTCCCCGCCCACTGTTTGATCATGGTTCTATTTTTTAAAACCTTGGTCAAAAAAAGCACTGTCGTAGTAGGACAGAGCTGGTCATCACTAATTAGCAGATAATACCGGCTAACTTTGATAGAGCTTTCTGGCTCTTACACCCTCTTAGAGCAGGTGGGAAAAAATGCTCTGCCCTTTCTCTGGCTGAAACACAGAGTGGGGACCCTAATTACAATGTAGGGGCCCCCTATGCTCAACTGCACTGGTGAGAACCCTGACACACCAAGCTACAAATACAATGTCAGCCCTGTACATGAAGGAAAAACTCACCATTCTTTTCATGTATCTGCACTAGTGACTTGAAAGATTGCTGGGCCCGGGCAAGGCTATACTGGTTCTGTGGAGGAGAAACAACAATAAAACGATCATTAGAATGTACACAGAGAATACGCGGCGTATTCCCAATCACCCAAATAACCAGCCCGACCCATGAAAGGGCTGGGACCAAGAGTGATCAGGAATACAGCATGCTCTATTCGTTTTATTTCACCTCTCTCTTTGCTTTACTTTTATGCCATACTGACCAATACAAACACACTTTCAATGCAACATGTGCCAGAAGTCAACAAAACTTTTGATATCCTTTAACAAAAAATTGTAATGTACAAAATTAGGCTACACCAAGTTAACTTGTTGCTTCACGAACATTTTCATGTACAATTTTACCAAGGTGACATCATAAAAAGATAAGACGGCAAGGAAAACTTGCACCAGAATCCATTACCATTATATAATACTTCAATTGAAATCAAATGAAAGCAAATCAAACTATAACAAATATGAAGGCACATACGTGTGGATTACGTACGGCTGGTGTCTTGTTGGCATTAAAATTTATCCTAGCTTTTCCCTTGACGAGTGTGGCTGAAATCTGCATGATGACTGCTTCTATTGTGTATGCACTACTCCAGCCCTGGAAATAAAAAAAAAAGCCAAGAGCTCAAACATATACCAGTCTATGCTGCGATTATCACTAACACTTACTGTTGCAAAATCCAATATTTCTCTGTGTTGCAAAACAAATGCTGCCCTAGTCAATGTTTTTACACCAAACAGATGCAGGTAGTAACAAACGATGTATGTTAAGTTAGTAGTTATATGCATGATTGATGGCAAATCTGAGCACTTTCTGTAAGAAAAGTCAGAAGACATAGAATTCAACTTGTAGACCAGTACCACATGTAAATGGAAGGTATAATCTACTGTAGGTAAATGCATGCTGTGACACGTGGGAATCAAACTTACCTGTTTAGTCAGCAGTTCCATGCAGATGGCACCACCTCCAAGGACATACCTGCAGACAGACAGGTGATAAAACTTTCTAAAGGTGTACAGGTGATTCCAAATCACATGATGTAGCAAAGACAACCTTGCTTCCTTATCATAAGTTGCTTACTACACTGTCAATTTAGTTATGGTAGATTCCAGGTGGTCTTATTAAATGGTAGGGAAAAAGGAGCTTTTTGTTCCAAATTCATGGTTGTAACAATTCTGCAGTGCAGTAGGAAAACATTGAATCCGGATGGCGAGGTCACAGTAAAAACTGCAAAAACAAAAGCACTGCAAATGTTTCCAGACTTACAGTACCACTGTTGTGTCAGACATGCATAGCACAGAACATGCAGAGTCTGGTAAAAGATAAAGCAAAATGATAATGATTATAGGAACAACAAAGTTTATCTGTGAGTAAAGATTGACACTCACCCTCCATTTATAATGGGAGCAATAATCCTGACAAAAGGCGGATCAAACGGAAAGTTCTCCTGTGGACAAAACAGAAGGGGATAAGTTGATGAACACGGCCAGAGGTAACAATGACACTACAATCAACCTGACAGCCTGCCTTTTTCACAAATCTTCCGTTCTTTTTAAACGTTCAAACTCCCAGGGCTTGTTCCATTGCTGAAGGCGAGACATCCAGTTTCTAATTACAGTTATTGTAGAAGTTAATTGCACAATGGATAATTGCACAGTTCAGTTAATTGCACAGAATCCCCAAATCCAAAACCAGTGCAATCCAGCTGGATAACTTCGCATTATTGCGCCATCCAGATAATTGCACGAAATAAGCTGGCAAATGGGGTGCAATTAAATGACTTCTACTGTATATATTATACTGTCTGCATATGCAAGAAAACAGTGACACAAGTTAGACTTGAGAAATGTTCAGACATTTCAGCATCATCAACCGTGACTTGGCTTCTTCTTTCAGTCAAATGGTGCTATATGTACATGCGAATAGAGAGCCATTTTTCTACCATCTCTGATAGCAAGACTAACGTACTGTATTTAAATTCACTTCTAAGACTGGAGCACTGGTACTTTGCAGAAGAGTAAAAATGAAGAATTCCAGAATCTTTGACTTGAGTTCACAGTTGATTAGAAACAACATAACAATGAGCAAAGCATGAACACACTCGTTCTAAAATTTGCATTGCTAGCTTTGAATTCCTGTATCTTAGAAATTTTAGCAATATTTCATTTTGCTGCCAGATTTTTTTTTTCAACCAGGCCCTCACACATTAGTATTGGCGTCTCCAGAGGATGTTATTTATAAAGTCAAAGCAGTATCGCTTTATTTCATTTTCAAATCTGCAAAAGGGCAAAGACTCCTCTCACCTTGAATGTCATGTTCAGGAGGATAAAATCTCTTCCCTCCTTCTGTTTGAGTACCATTAGGTCTGCATACAGGGCACTATCTGGGTCCACCCTGTGGAAATGGTACATATAGTGTTACATACAGGGCACTATGGTACATACAGTGTTACATACAGGGCACTATCTGGGTCCACCCTGTGGAAATGGTACATACAGTGTTACATACAGGGCACTATCTGGGTCCACCCTGTGGAAATGGTACATACAGTGTTACATACAGGGCGCTATCTGGGTCCACCCTGTAGAAATGGTACATAGTGTTACATACAGGGCACTACCTGGGTCCACCCTATGGAAATGGTACATACAGTGTTACATACAGGGTGCTATCTGGGTCCACCCTGTAGAAATGGTACATACAGTGTTACATACAGGGCACTATCTGGGTCCACCCTGTGGAAATGGTACATACAGTGTTACATACAGGGCACTATCTGGGTCCACCCTGTAGAAATGGTACATACAGTGTTACATACAGGGCACTATCTGGGTCCACCCTGTGGTACATACAGTGTTACATACAGGGCACTTTCTGGGTCCACCCTGTAGAAATGGTACATATAGTGTTACATACAGGGCGCTATCTGGGTCCACCCTGTGGAAATGGTACATACAGTGTTACATACAGGGCACTATCTGGGTCCACCCTGTGGAAATGGTACATACAGTGTTACATACAGGGCGCTATCTGGGTCCACCCTGTAGAAATGGTACATACAGTGTTACATACAGGGCACTATCTGGGTCCACCCTGTGGAAATGGTACATACAGTGTTACATACAGGGCACTATCTGGGTCCACCCTGTGGAAATGGTACATACAGTGTTACATACAGGGCACTATCTGGGTCCACCCTGTGGTAATGGTACATACAGTGTTACATACAGGGCACTATCTGGGTCCACCCTGTGGTACATACAGTGTTACATACAGGGCACTTTCTGGGTCCACCCTGTAGAAATGGTACATATAGTGTTACATACAGGGCGCTATCTGGGTCCACCCTGTAGAAATGGTACATACAGTGTTATCACAAGAGGGTCATGTTTCTGTAGCATTTACTTGTATCTCACCTCACCTATCACTTGATCTGTATCCATCTTTGTTTATTTGCACAACAAGAGGATACTGCATATTATGAAAGCATATAATTAAAACTGTGCAGGAGAATGGGAAAATCATACTATGCTTGCACTGGGCCCTTCTCCTCTAGCATAGGCATATCGTTGAACAACACAAGTCAAAAAGCTGTGGATGGATTGTCATGCAGCAACCTAGGGTGATACGGAACACATCATGTTTTATCTATTCTCCACTTACACACTTCCCATAATTAAGTGCGAGAGGGTTCCGGATATGGCTGCTCCGAACTCCGGAACTGACTCCAAGGGCACAGAAAATTGGTTCTAACCGATTCCGAACACAGAAAACATCAAGGAGATGATAGTTTGGTGTGGAACCGATCACAGGACAATGGTTTAATCACTTTCCGACAGGAAAAAAACAAAGGCTGCAGACGAAACGCCAAGGTCATCGGAAGAAACCAACTAACAGCCACAGTGGTGCACGTGTTAGGTAGTTACTTCTGACCACAAAACTTGTAAGATTCTCGGCCCAAATGATAACTGTACTATATTCGCCAGACAACTTATTAGTTTATATGCTTTTCCGCCCTCGTACTGAAGGTTTTAGCTGGTTCCACCCTGGTTTCGCACCCTGAGCAACTGTGGTAGCATCCAAGTAACATCCATATCCGGAACCCTCTCGCACTTAATTATGGGAAGTGTGTAAGTGGAGAATATGTGTATGGAGAGCATATTTATACTAATATACACCCTCACCCTTGCAGCTTGATATTCCAGTCGTACAGGTTGTCGTTTACCAGCTCAACGGAATAGATTCCTGAAAAGAAAAACAATCTTTTTTATATTCACAACTCAGTCATATGATAAACACACACATTTACCAAAGGAACAAAACTTAAGACTTGTATTCAGGTCACCATGATGTGATAGATTTTAAAAGTAACGTACTGAAAAATACTAAGCTGTACCCACATGGACATTGTAGAAAACTGAATTAACAAAATTTTACAAAATGTATAAAATTAATATATGCACACACACAATCATATTCCTCAACACACGAAGAGATACAAACACACACACACATATACATACATTCATACACACAGACACACACAAACACACACACACTCTGGCTGGCAGAGCACACACCCACACATGCACACCCACACCCACACACACACACACACACACACACACACACACACACACTCTCGCTGGCAGAGCACACACACACACACACACACACACACACAAATGCAATGACAGAAATGACAGAAATGCTTTATCCTGACCTCTTTTCAAGCTGTCCGACCTGAAGACATTTTTGAGTTCCTTCATGAGCCTGTCTGTGGCCTGGACCGACCCTGACACCGCCCCCTGCTCCATGTGTGACAAACACAAGCTCAGGGTTAGTCTCACATAACTCACTGTGTGTGTGCGTGTGTGCGCGTCTGTCTGTGTGTGTGTGCGTGCGTGCGTGCGTGTAATGCTGTGGCCTGGACCGACCCTGACACCGCCCCCTGCTCCACGTGTGACAAACACAGGCTCAAGGTTAGTCTCACATAACTCACTGTGTGCGTGTGTAATGCTGTGGCCTGGACCGACCCTGACATGGCCCCCTGCTCCACGTGTGACAAACACAGGCTCATGGTTAGTCTTATTTGTAAAAGTACCACACAACTCACACAGAAGGTTGTGTTTTAGGTCTGTGTGTGCATTTCTGTATGAGTATGTGTCTGTATCTGTGTGTCTGTGTGAGTGTGTGTGTGTGTGCCTGAGTGTGTTTGTGGACAGCATAACTTAAGAAGCTGTGGATGTATCTTTATGATATTTGGTAGATGGGTCAAGTGGTTGAGAAAACAAAGGTCCAGTTTTATAATGGCCCCTAGTTGCTTTCTAATGTACTGAAGCAGAACTTCTTATTTTTTCAGAGTGAAGTATAACAAATTGGCAAAATGATATTTTATTACATGTACAATTATGTACTACTTAACTATTACTATGACAATCCAGTAACAGTGGACCACCCCATACACCATAGATACAGCAGTACCTTTAGGTAGTCCCTACATACACCATAGACACAGCAGTACCTTTAGGTAGTCCCTACATACACCATAGGAACGGCAGTACCTTTAGGTAGTCCCTACATACACCATAGATACAGCAGTACCTTTAGGTAGTCCCTGCGCTGGTTCATTTTCAGTCTCTCCAGCACAATCAGGTTTTCTGTCTCAATGTCTTCGTCTTCTTCTTTCTTCTTGTCTTTCTCGGACGTGACCTCGTCCATCTCAAAATGATCCTCCTCATCAACATCCTGAGACAAGGGTAAAACAGATGATATGTTATGGTTTCACTTATTAATTTATTGGTTAGCCTGTGGATACTACATAGGGCTAGCTCTGCTGACAGAGACAAGACAGTACAAAATGGAATTTGTCATGGACAAAATAATGATGAAAATATTCTGAAGTACATAAAACTATTGTATACTAGAAATAAAACGATGCAATCTTTTGTCAAGCTACTCGCTAGGGCTGCCTGTGGATATTATAAAGAGCTGGTAGTGGCAAAGACAATACAAATGGAATTTGATGATAAGAATGAATAACAATATTCTAAGTATATGAAAGCTATTGAATATAAATGACAGCATCTACAAGGAGTGGTCAGGGTCAGTGTGAACACATGTTCCATAAGGCTTGCCAAGACATTCCGGGAGCACATCTCACATGGACATCTTACCTCATTCAGGTCACTGTCCATCCCGTCATCCTCGCTTTCTGATGACTCCTCACCATTCTGCAGTAATATAGAATACGAGTAGTTACATGGAGTATTATAGTCACTGTGTATGCCATTGCTATTGTATTGTGTGCACATAAACATGCAGTTTGCACAAAAGAAGAAAATGCAGTCATATCTATGATGACGTACAATAATACCTAAAACCGTAACTTTAATTCTGCTGGTACTGAAACTCTAATCGTGCTTTTATATTTGCAGAAATCCATTTGGTAAATGTTATTCATACATCAAGAATGTTCTAGTGAGGTTTACATTTAACATTTCAGAAGTTTTTTGCGCATATTCCCTTACCTGTTGTTCTGTGGGTGTGTCCAGTTTTAGGATGTCTGGATGTACCGGCACGTTGTACATGTTACACAGGGAGGTGGCCAGCTGTTTCATCAGCCGGATCAGCTGTAAATCAACACACCGACAATCAGAGACGGCAGACTTCACCCCCTTACCCACACTGCACTACACTACAGATAACAATACCAGCACGTTGTACATGTTACACAGAGAGGTGGCCAGCTGTTTCATCAGTCGGATCAGCTGTAAATCAACACTGACAATCAGAGACGGCAGACTTCACACCCTTACCCACACTGCACTACACTACAGATAACAATACCAGCACGTTGTACATGTTACACAGGGAGGTGGCCAGCTGTTTCATCAGCCGGATCAGCTGGAAATCAACACTGACAATCAGAGACAGCAGACTTCACACCCTTACCCACACTACATTACAGATAACAATACCGGCACGTTGTACATGTTACACAGGGAGGTGGCTAATTGTTTCATCAGCCGGATCAGCTGTAAATCAACACTGACAATCAGAGATGGCAGACTTCACACCCTTACCCACACTGCTCTGCAACCCTTCCAGATTTACAGATAATAATACCAGCACTAAGGATGTAAGGCAAGTCAACACAGTCTATACAGAAAAACTGTTGACCTTTACATCCATATTAGTTATTATCTCAGGAATATTAGTTATCTCAGGCTGTGTAGCAGCCTAGTGTAAAGAAAGCCCCAAAATTAGCAGTTTTGGGTGCAAATTTGATTTTATTGATGGTTCTTGGAAAAATATCCTTTCTACAGAAAACGTCAACTGAGTCTGTCGGTCAGCAATAAGGTATCTATTGGAAACATTGAATTGTCCGAGAAACGATGCTTTTACAGTTTTAGAAGTGCTAGCGCTTTTCCAAGAGATTGTCAAATTGGCACTCCAAACCGAGACCTTGCTTTTTTTTCCACATGCTTTGTTCTTCTCTCTGTGGCCTTCAACTTTGATATAATACATTACAACACACTGGGCATTAGCAGTTCAAACAGGGAAGTAGCTTATAAGACAGAGTGTGCATCTCACCAGGTTGGCTGCTCCCGACACGTTGGACAGGTTTTCTATGGCGGCCGACACGACCGGGTCCTCTGACTCTGAGAACCACATGGGGGAGGAATGCGGGTAGTTCTCCTGGGGGGAAACAAAAAGTTAATTTAGATCCACAATTAGTTATAACAATATAATTTACATTTCACCAACTCTTCGGAACTTCCTGTGGTCCTCAACAACATACATAACTCTCGGAAAAAAGTACATGACACATAGGAACATAACATATACGGAGAATACATTCACAGATGATAAAAAATAAGTCTACATGAGGTCCATATACATTGGGAAAAATACCTGATAATCTTACAGAACAATCCCAAGTATTGGACATTCTATACAAAAAACTTTTTTCTGAGCATTTGTCAGGGCTTTGTTAGGTTTGTGATTTTGATAGTTTGCTCTCTGTCTTTCCATTTGTTTGTTTTGCATAATTCATATTGACTTAAGTGTTTTAGTTACAAGATGAACTTTTTGTTAAAAATCTCTATATGACATTTCATTTCGTGTTTCTGGTAAAATATAAAAAATGATAATGCACAAAATGAGTGTTACAAATTGTGAAGCCATTATAACTGTAATAATTGTGTATATCTACAAAACTACAGGTCTCTAGAAATGGTGCATTTAGGAACATGGTTAGTTGTAATAACCGCCAAGGTACAACAGTATTGTAGTAATTATCTGTCTAACGACTCATGAATGAATCTTCTGGGGTTAATTATCTCCAGCTGTTTTGCTTATTAGAAGGTACCCAGTAACAAGGTGTGAGACATGCTACGTATATCAGCACACCTTGCCATCAGCGGGGTGGATATGCTACTGGGTGAATATGTTACATACTTTTGTGCCACCAAAACTACAGCTGTAGTTGCACCTTGATATTTGTGCAATGTTATGGTAATGGTTTATTTAACCGAAACTCATGGCAGCCAATCGGCTGAATTGCGAGGTTCACAAAGTTTCACACACTAATTTAAAAGCATATAACAATATACAAGTGCCTTCAATTTACAATAATACTAAAATTCAGTTAAAACATACAGATAAAAATGTTAGATAATGGTGCTAGTGTATTACAGTAAACAATGTCAGAAAATCTAAAAAAACGCAATAAAAAAGCTTTTGTTGTTGTAGAATTTGGGTCCACTTCAATATTTCAATGTACGAAATTGTGTTGGCATGTTTTGGTGACATTTTAACCTGTGCTTTGAGAGAATCAAGTCATTATGGTTGTATATGAATTTCATTCTAGTGGTGTGTGTTTTTGTTCATATCACTAATAATAATGCAGTCACAGTTTTCAGAAACTTTCCTTCACAATCTTGACAGATCCAGCTGGAGATGCACACTGTCCAGGCAGCTAAAATCAGGAGAAACCAGACTGATGCGCATGGCAGAAGAAAAGCGGATCCTGAGAAAAGAACTCTGCAACAGACCTGAGTCAGCTTTCAGATGTGCCCTGTGTGGCAGAGACTGTCATTCTCATATAGGACTGTTTAGCCACAGTCGACGCTGTAGGGCTGATATCAATTAGGATTTTACCATGGTCAATATTGACTGAAGGAAACCAAAAATGAATTATCCTACCCAATCACACCTTCATTTTAATAACTGCATGCAGTACCTTTTTTTCTATTGCGGGAATAGCAAGTTCAAATGTGTGAAAGAACTTTGCTATGAACATCTACATATTTATTTATAAACTATTGTTAAGTGTTTCGCTTTTGTCTGCTTTCACACTGAGGGAAAAATATATGACAACATTACTGTATATGGAATACAATTCAAAGGTGAATTATGACTACTATTCAATAATCTACTATAGATAGAAAATGTGGGTCCGTGCCAATACCAGAACTGCTGTATAGACACTCAACACCAGTCCCAGGAATTCTACTAGCCTGTACAGACATATATATTATATTACACTACATGTAAAACCCAGACCCATGTCTGTCTTCAACTAACATGTAAGCAAGTCAGTTTAACTATTGCACACTCACACTCACCTATCATATTGAAAAATATAGCAGTTGTTACCGGAGTGTTACTGTGCTAAGCCTATTCAATATTACATACATAAATAAGAGCACACAGTATCTTTGTATGCCTAAATTAACTGCAATCAATTACTACTAGTATGGCAGACATGTTGTATACTTTGCACTTTAGTCTTCTGCTTGTGAAAAATTATATATTGAGCCAAGTTCATAACAAGTAATGCAACAAAGCAAGGTTAATCATTTAATCTGACACTTCTCAAGACTCAAGGATGTCCTGTATTACTACTACTGTATGTACAGTAGACAGCAGTTATACTCAACCCAGGCCCTACACAAATATCTTGTTCTTAGTGTCCCACTCATGTTTACAAGCAGGCCTGGTGCATGTTCCATGAGTTTACAATGATAATGAGTTTGATACTATTGGTAAGAAAATCACACAAGCTTTATAATGATAAATAATACATCGAAATTGATGTAGAAACAATGGAAATATGATCAACCAAAGTTAATATTCCAAACTTTTTGTGCCAAGTTTACACACCCACAGTCAAACTCAGGTGCAACTCCAACTCTGGTGCACAAAGGTACATATTCACACCATCACTACATCCATGTACACAGTATTCCCAGGCCTGGGACAGAACTTGAAGTGTGCTTTTGACAGATGGTATGGTACTTAGGAGATGATGTAAAAACAAATATTTACTTTGTATCACAAACATAATTTGTAATTTTCACATCTGCAAAAATCTATAATAAAATGATATATTCACATTGAAAATAAAATAATATTGAGTTCTTGTTGGCTTGGCATAATACAAAATATTTGATTGATAGCAAAGAAAATTACTACATTACTGTATTGGCATTCTAACTTCATCCCATTTGCACTAAAAGTTTTAACCTGTGTTGCCTCCCTCTTGTATTAATTATTAACAAATTGTTAATTATCTATTATAGCAGGTGAACAGCTGATGAACATGCAAATCCCAACAATCCACCAAATTTGCTTCCAGTCATGAAGTCTTTAACAATAAATATTCTGTCACACGTTTTTATTAATGTTTGATACAGTCTGCTACCTGATGGACTGGTCAAAATCTTTCTTTTTTCCGTCTGCCAATGAAGATTTCGTACCTTGATTTTCTTGACATTTTCCAGACATGGTTACAAGTACATGTGTTGTGTGTTAGCGGGATAAATTATAATATTCACACTCTCATGTTGCTGTTGTTTCACACGCCGTGCTGATAATCAAGTCGAGGGGGTCAGTCTGGTAAACACGGGAAACTAACTAAGGAAAAATGAAGACAGGCGTTTCCGGTTGCTCCTTTCTTCTCAAGTTAAAGCGCACCTTGGATGATGTCATAAGGAACCTTGAATCACATCCGGAGAAAAAGCAAGACTCGCACATTATCCGTTCCCTTCACAAAGGTGCACAAAGCGCCTTGATTACACTTACGCAAGCTGTTAGTCCTTCAAGTGACACTATTTCCAAGTCATTTGCATGATAAAATTACCGTACTCAATCCTACCCGCTTTCTGCATTGTTTCTGATCAATTGTTATTGTTTTGGGGCCTTGGCGGTCGGAGGTCGCATCGCAACAAAACACGCAGAAAAAAATTCCCAGGCCGGGTTACGAGTTGAACCAAACGCAGTTTTCAACCCATTCACACATTGTATAGTTATGAAACAAGGCCGAAGTAGAATATGATGATATTTTGACAGCGATATGTGTACTTACGTTAATATTACAATGAATGACGAAGGTATCGTCATTCGGGCTGACAAAGATGCACGTCACTTCGTCCAGGGAGGCCGACTCGACTCGGAACCTTTCATGGTCCTTCGGAAATAAAGCCTCCAACTGCCGTAACTCTTGCCTCAGCTGCTGAAAGCACGACATGTTATCTCTCATGCATGCCCTCTGGCGCGGCAGAAAAAGTTCTCAGTGGGTAGAAAAACGCATAGTTTTGGGAGATTTTGTCGGGACGGAGAAAGTAGCTCAGGTCCTACTGGTGCAAGATGGCGGCTCTGGACGCTACTGAGTCTGCGCAGTACCCACAATTCCGCAGGACACCCGGAACAGTCCACATGGGACGGCAGGGGGAGTGTCAGGCACAACCAATGTAGTCTCTGGGTTCGCGGACTATTAGAAAATAATCGGGTAAACAAAAAATATGAAAGAAAAGAGGTGTCTTGTGATGGACCAAAATGCTACAACAGGAACAAGTCAGCAGGCTTAACTGGCTGAGGTTCAAAACAATGGATGTTCAAGAAAAGTTTAGTAAATAGTAACGATCTTGGTAGAAGAAAGACAAAGCCGGCATTTCGGGGTTGAAACATTCACTAAGTGTAGTCGTTCTTAATAAAAAAATTTAAAAAAAATGAAAAAAAAGCAAAAAGACCGTATACGACAAATCAACAACGAAGAAATTAAACTGTGTTGCCTCATGTAACTGTTTCAAT
>NC_049980.1:34551630-34552884 GCF_000003815.2 Branchiostoma floridae | reverse complement strand
CTGGTTAAATAGAGACTAACAATTCAAACTAATTTATATAAGACAAGTTTGCAGTAAAAAATGGATCACATTGGAAGTATCTGCTGACGAGAAACGTTTATAGATTCTGAGTAGCACACAATCAGTGTAATAACAGCCGCCCCAGGCCTATATCTCTATCCCGACACTCTTTCTAATGTTTGTAAACAAAGACCACATCCCTAAATATGGGCTACGTATGCTATTTTTTTTCACAGCAAATTTGCACGAGTTTACATGCTTATAAGGTTCTGCCGTACATGGAAACTGAGTAAAGTTCGGTCTTCGTGACTTCTCCAGCCCAACTCTGATATTGTGATAAGGTCGCGACGACACGAACAGGTAAAACTTGCTGGACAGCTCGTCAGGTGACTTGAATCGGACAGGTAAATATCAATAATGGCGGGGGAGGGCTGTAGTACGGGCGACGAATCGCCGGCTCTAGTTATTGTCTAAAGTTTAACACAACAAATCGTTGAGACTCTTTACCTTTTTTCCTTTCATCACTGCGTCTCGCACGTCGGACTTGTTTCAACTGTCTTGTCTTGTCTTGTCCTAACTTTTTCGGTCGGCCCCACAGCGTTCTGTAGTAGTTCTGTAGGGTAACGTCGGACGACACCAGCTGTAGTTATTATCCTTGTCTGCAGGATCTTAACTTTAACACAGCTCATCCCAGAGGCAGAGCATCATTTTCTCATCATTGGGGGCGTCTTGCTCGGGCTAAGTCCATCCTCTCTTTCCTGCCATTTCGGTCCGGCCCCACAGCGTTCTTTAGGTCCGGAACCTGCAACCTGACATCCTGAGCACGAGCAAGTAGGTGAATAGTAGCCTGGGCTACAGTTACATCCCTGACTGATCATCATTTTTTTCATCACTCAGTCTTGCCGGGACTCAAGTTAATTTTACCCTCTCTTTTCGACGTTTTGCTCAACCACAACGTACTTTAGCTCCTGGACCTGCAACCCGACATCCCGGCAAGCCAGTAGGTGAATAGTAGCCTGAGCTGTACAACAAACATTCCCGATGGCTTTTCGGCTAAAAGTGCACGCGGGCCGGGCCCAAGACATGTTGACCGGCGGCGCGTTCGTGCTGCTGCTGGGAGCCATGTTGCTGCTGCTGTACATCTGGTCCGCCAGCATTCCCGTCAGCAAGTACGCCGCAGACTCCTTCGATCATTACCACCTGGATGACGCTTACGGCGACCTAAACTTGACTTCGAGAAGAAGACATCAGATA
>NC_049980.1:34531283-34544099 GCF_000003815.2 Branchiostoma floridae | reverse complement strand
AGATGATAGCCTTATGTACAGTATTACATACACGACACTATTGCAAAGAAGGTAAGCTAAAAGAAGTCCAACCTATAGCTAAACGATAGATAAAAAGTTTATGATGGTTGGAAGTGGAAGTAACGATGTCAACATTGTCTCAGATTCAGATGCGGAATGTTCTACGTCTAAATATAGCAGGAAACAAAGTGCAATGTATGAAAATTATAGTTTATCATTCGTCGCAGAACCATTATCACAAAGAAGCAAGAAGTCAAACCTATACAACGTTATGACGGTTAGAAGTGGCCTTGAACTAACAATATCAACGTTGTCTCAGACTCAGATACGTTTAAATACAGCAGGAAACAAACTACAAAGTACAAGTGTATTAATACTAGTAATAATAGTTTATCATCTGTCGCAGACTGTTCCTTGGAACCAGTCGGAGTAGACAACACGCTACAGAGGATCCCCGCCACTCAGCTGTCTGCCTCCTCCGCCGTTTCGGGAGGGGAGCCGACCCGCGGGAGGCTGAACTACAAGGCTGTGTCCGGAGGGGAGGGTGCCTGGGTACCGGAGAAACAAGACAGAGAGCAGTGGTTACAGGTAAGGGTCCTGGGTACCGGAGAAACAGGACAGGGAGCAGTGGTTACAGGTATGGGTGCCGGAGAAATGGGACAAGGAGCAGTGGTTACAGGTAAGGGGCCTGGGTACCGGAGAAACAGGACAAGGAGCAGTGGTTACAGGTAAGGGGCCTGGGTACCGGAGAAACAAGACAAGGAGCAGTGGTTACAGGTAAGGGGCCTGGGTACCGGAGAAACAGGACAGGGAGCAGTGGTTACAGGTAAGGGGCCTGGGTACTGGAGAAACAGGACAGGGAGCAGTGGTTACAGGTATGGGTACCGGTACCGGAGAAACAGGACAGGGAGCAGTGGTTACAGGTAAGGGGCCTGGGTACCGGAGAAACAGGACAGGGAGCAGTGGTTACAGGTAAGGGGCCTGGGTACCGGAGAAACAGGACAAGGAACAGTGGTTACAGGTAAGGGGCCTGGGTACCGGAGAAACAAGACAGGGAGCAGTGGTTACAGGTAAGGGGCCTGGGTACCGGAGAGACAGGACAGGGAGCAGTGGTTACAGGTATGGGTGCCGGAGAAACAGGACAAGGAGCAGTGGTTACAGGTAAGGGGCCTGGTACCGGAGAAATAAGACAAGGAGCAGTGGTTACAGGTAAGGGGCCTGGGTACAGGAGAAACAGGACAGGGAGCAGTGGTTACAGGTATGGGTGCCGGAGAAACAGGACAAGGAGCAGTAAATACAGGTAAGGGGCCTGGGTACCGGAGAAACAGGACAGGGAGCAGTGGTTACAGGTAAGGGGCCTGGGTACCGGACAAACAGGACAGGGAGCAGTGGTTACAGGTATGGGGCC
Source organism: Branchiostoma floridae (assembly GCF_000003815.2). NCBI lineage: Eukaryota > Metazoa > Chordata > Leptocardii > Amphioxiformes > Branchiostomatidae > Branchiostoma > Branchiostoma floridae. Next base: position 34,542,691 of record NC_049980.1, on the reverse strand, counting down.
TGGGTACCGGAGAAACAGGACAGGGAGCAGTGGTTACAGGTAAGGGGCCTGGGTACCGGAGAAACAGGACAGGGAGCAGTGGTTACAGGTATGGGGCCTGGGTACCGGAGAAACAGGACAGGGAGCAGTGGTTACAGGTAAGGGGCCTGGTACCGGAGAAACAGGACAGGGAGCAGTGGTTACAGGTGGCTGGGTATTTCTGTAACAATACACACTCTTTGCAGATAGAGATTATTAAAACAGGAACTCTACACGAAAAAGAAAACAACAAATCGGCACAAACGTTCAAGTTACTTTAGATAAACACCATATGTATTTATCTAAACTCTGTCTCATCTCCTTTCCTCTCCTTTATCTTTCTTTCCCCTTCTCCCTCCCTCTCAAACCCTCCCTTTCAATTCCTTCCCTTCCTCTTCTCTTCCTATCATTCCCTCTTTCTCCATCTCACTCCCTTCCACTTCCACTCTTTCACTAGGGAGGGAGATCTGGAGAGGGGGGGGGGGTCGCCCTTCCTCTCTCCCTATCAAAACCCTCTCTTTCTTTAAACCTCTCTCCTGTGGCTGCGCAATGCACACATAGGAAGAGAATTGAAAGAATGAGAGATTTGGAGTTTGTGATTGCCGTCCATGTAGGTTGACCTAGGCAAAGAGCTGGTGGTAGGCGGGGTGGTGACGCAGGGGTCGGGTGACGAGGTGACCCCGAGTTTCGTGCGGACCTTTCAGCTGTCGTACAGCATGACGGGAGAGTACTGGATCACGTACTCCAACAGTACCGCACCGCAGAAGGTCAGTAGTAGTGCCCTACCTTACCCCTATCTATGCCTCTACCCCTTCCCCTAAACCTTACCCCTACCCCTACCCCTAATTCCTACCCCTAACCTAATTCCTAATCCTAATTCGTAACCTTAACCTACCCCTACCCCTACCCCTAAGCCCTAACCCTAATTCCTAACCCTAGAACTAATTCCTACCCCTACCCCTACTCCTAACCCTAACCCTAACCCCTAACCCAACCCCAACTCCTAACCCCAACCCTAACCCTAACCCGAACCCCAATCCCAACCCCAACTCCTAACCCCAACCCCAACCATAACCCCAACCATAACCTCTAACCCTAACCCCAAACCCAACCCCAACCCTGACCCCAACCCCAAACCCAACCCAACCCAACCCAACCCCAACCCCAACCCCAACCCTAACCCTTACCCTAACCCCAACCCTAACCCCAACTTTAACCCTATACCTGACCTGATCCCTAACCCTAACCCCTAACCCTAATCCATTGGGACGAAAGCAATGGGCTCCACTTTCCAATATCATGGCCTAAACCCAGTTTATAACAACATACTGCCCCTACTCCCAAGGGCCAGAGGACTTCAAAGTACATGGCCTACTAAAACCCCCTTTCCACTAGTGAGAGAGCATCGCGATCGCCGTCTAGTGCAAAGGGGGCCTTAAGGAAGTGAAGTCTGCCATCTCTGATTGCCCTGTCTCTCTGTGTTGTCTCCTGCAGTTGTTCCCCGGTAACACGGACGAGCTGTCCCCGGTACAGACCAGGTTGGACAGCCCGGTCCGGGCGCGCTACGTCCGGGTGTGTCCGCACGAGTGAGAGCGGCAGATCGCGCTCACACTGGAGGTCCTGTACTGCACCAACGAGACGTGATGGCTCATCGTCTAGTTCACTTTGACTTTAAATCTATGGTTGATGGTTTTAAAGATTACTTGACAGAACACATAAACGTAAAAATCGTTTTTTTGTCGGTGAAATATGTTGCACAAAACGTTCAGTATTTGTCGCTCAGCAATTTCGGCCTCTAAGGGTTGATGAGATCAAATTTAGTAAGAATGTGTTTGATGACTTCAGTGAGCTTATTGAATTTCGTCTTTCGGGTTTGAAAAACAAAACAAAAACAAGGAATTTCCTCCCTCCGGAGACCGTGAACATGACGAGAAAGTACCAATATGGTAAAATATGTCGCGTCTTAACCTTGATTGTACATTAACTTCTAAAAGTGACATTAGCGACATACATGTAGTCTTTGTCTTTGTTGTAGAACTTAAACTAGTTAGATAGTAAAAGAGGCACCAATGTGAAAGCTATGGCTGTAGCTGGCAACATGATAAGTGATACCAGTCTACCACACCAGTGTAACTTTGTGCTCCAGAAATAAAAGACTTGTTGGCTGTGATACCATGTCTTGTTGCTTCAATTCTTGTTAAATTTTAACGTTTATTTTTCTTATCTTTATTTAACCTTCATGCATCTTCCGTGTCTATTTTGAAAATTTAACCATATTGTTTTTACCCATCTTGTGTTTTTTTGCCCTCTCGCATTACATTTGGAGTTTGCAGAAGATGTCATTTTTAAAATGTGCCTGCAGTGACCCATGAAAGATTGCAGTATTACTATATGTTCCCAAAACTTTCAGTCGGAATCCAGTCTTGCTCGCTTCATTCCGCTCCCAACAAATAGCCTGAAACGACGGTTAAAAGCTAGCAAGACTGGCCAAGCAACCACAGATTTCACGGATTGCTCAACGAGTTCCATAGATAAAGAATGCTTTAAAACAAAAGATGTTTTGTGTTTTTGATGTTTAAGATCACATCTTTACATCTTACACGATATCATGATTACGCAATAAACGGTCAAAGGAACCCTATTTTGGTCGCTGCACTGTCGCTCAGCGATAACCGTCTAGTGGAAAGAAGATTTTGCCAAGCAAGGCCCTCCTTTCAGTAGACGGCGATTGCGCTGCACTCTCGCTGCGACCTCAAACTAACGTGTGTAACCTTCGATTTTATACTAGGTACATCATGCCAAATGTTAAAGAGTGAATGAAAAGAAAACAAAGTTTCTTTTTTTTTTCTTTACAATTCGAGGAGCGATCTGTCAAATTTCAGCTAGGTCTCATAGACATAGAGTGCGCGACGAGAGCGCCGTCCTAGTGGAAAGGTGGTACGGTATAAGCCAGTTCAGTTCACAACGGATTACCTCACACCATGCTATTGCACGGAATCCCGAAATCCCACACCGATGCGGTCCAGCTGGATAACGTCGCATTGTTGCACCATCATAATAATTGCAAGAAATACGCCGGTAAATGGGCTGTGCAATTAAACGTCTTCTGCTGTACAATACAATCCGCTTGATTGCACACCTCATTTGCCAGCGTATTTCGTGCATTAATCCGAATGGTGCAACAAAGCGAAGTTATTCACCTGGACCACACCACCATTGGGGGGTTCCGTGCAATTAACAGAAGTGTGCGATTATCCGTTTTGCAATTGACTGGCTTCCTCTGTATAAGCACCATGCTTGACCTACATGTATCGCCTCCGGCTGCTGCCGGTATGCTAATTCAACTGAAAGAGCCAAAGGACGACCTTCCCCCAGACCGGTTGGACACCTACTTTAGCAGGCTAACTCTGCCTGAATACTGTCTCTTCAATACGCTTCATTCTGCAAATCTCTAGTCTGCTGTGTGTATATATATATATACATGTTGTACCATGGGCTAGTATGGAAGTGACAGACGTACCCGGGGACCCGAGAGCTGATTTTACCGCCACAAAACTTTACCGCAGAAGGCGCAGACAGCACTGGGCGTCAGCTGGACCCGGGCTATGTGCAATATGGTTGGGCGTGCTCGCAGCCAGTCTCTGTGTGTGTGCAATATTCGCCGAACACAGAGAGGGATCAAGAGCCTCAAACAAAGGTATTTTTTAAAGAATTGCTTTCATTACATGTGTCGATGACTCGCATTCGGTTCTAAATTCGAATGTTGAGTATTATATGCCAGAGCCACACGCCATTGTGGTAGGTCGCCGCTGGTATAGTTCATCTGACATATAGAGACATTAAAAAAACTATCATAAATATAACATAACGGTTACACAACAAATCAGTGTGTGAATATAGTCGACACGGATGAGTTGTTTCGACGACGTTTGAGTGTACACAATGTATATATATGTTTAGAAGCAATAGCCCAAACCTGAATGCAGAGTCCAAATTCAATCTGCTCGCAATATTGACAATTATCGTCTTGCACTGTCTCAGAAGAAGTTAGCTTTTAGACTAGAGAAGACAAATACTATTATACTCTGCACTTTTTGTCCGTCCCTTTTCGTGTAAACCCTCGGCCTGTTATGGTAGCCACTTCTTTCTTTATTTGTCTTGGTTGTGGGGTTATGCTGCAGAGAAAATGTTAACCAGTGCAGTCTATGTCTGACCTTGTGATGATTCAGAGAGACTCCGAGTTGTCTGCCGTGCCCCCGAGGGTACGTAGGAGGTTCTGTTGGGACTGACGCCCTGCCAAAACGCCCTGATTTTCGGGACCTTCCTTTTCACTCTGCGTAGAGAGGTCAGCCCTGGAGGCTTTTTTGTGGTTGTGGCACGTGCACGTTACGTCAACACAATGTCAACACGGGATACAAAATTCACTGAGACACACCTTCCGCTAGACGGTGATCGCTGAGCAACCACCGAGCGACCAAAAGTGGGTTTGTGTGGCCCATCATTTCATAATAGGCATATGATGCATGCTGTAAAAGTCAAACACAACAAAACACACGCTAAAATAGTTCTTCGTCTGTAAAATGTGTTGAGTGATCCGTCACATCTTTGATCGCTCCGTAGTCGCAGAGCGGTCTTGGTGAATTCAGTTTCCCGCGAGAGTTTATGTAACATGTCACGGCAAAGGCCGTGGGAAAGAAAACAAAATCCACACTGGATTGTTATGTTGTGGCATGGAGACATTGGGAGTCGGGCTGTCTTTAATGTTTAGAGGTATACTCCTTTCCACACGGCGCACGCTACCTTTCTCAGCAAACTATATTCGTCGGCAAACCCCCTTTCCCTGCATGAGAAAACATTATTTAGCCAATTCCAATAGAATAAAAGCTCAGCTAGAAGTTTGCGAAGGAGGCTAGGAAGACATGAACAATCAAATGAGCGCAAGGAGACAGTTACAGGGTAAAGTACGGAAAAAACTGATGCATATGTGTAAAGCTTTGTTTTTTGTTTATTTATTTATTTGTTTGTTTGTTTGTTTGTTTGTTGGAATGTAGGTAACAGGGTGAAACTTCAGCGGTCAGATGTTGTTTTCGGGACGAACTGTACTGTGCAACCTCCAAACGCCATTCATGAATACCCTAAGGTAAGATCAAAGTTTAGCGTATTTTGATTTATGTACTGAGTTCTAACAAAATAATGCAAAGATTGCCAGTCAACAAAACCAGCTCTCTTCGATAAGTGTGGTGGGTTCTTTAATGTGCTCAAGGTGTGACTCTCCTCAAACACGGGACCTCCGGCTTTGCGTCCGACCCGAGAGGACGCCTCTAACCGAAGATTCATAGTGGTACTCATTTTCACCCGATTCGAATGAGGAAATGGGCGTAAAGTGTATTTCAAAGGGTACGACAGCGGGACAGGATGTACTTGTACAAACAACATATAGCCCACGCTTCAGTGTCTCCTTCCTCAGGGTCATACTGACTGGTTTCTATTTCGCACTGCAGCTAGGTGTCGCTGCTAACAATACGGTCCCAAACGTGAAGCCTAAGTGTCACATATAAAGATAAATATTCTTAAGCAATGATGATGTAAAAAAACTAAACAACAACAGCTTTATCATCATCTTTCTTTTTCACGGATTTTTTCCTTTTTTGTTGACCTTCTGTAGGATGTTTTCACGGAGCAGCAGCTGAAGAGCGGCGCCGTGATTCTCCATGTTTTGTGTTCCGTATACATGTTCCTGGGCACCGCCATTGTCTGTGAGGACTACTTCATGCCGTCACTTCTCATCTTAGCAGATTGTGAGTAAATTTCATTAATGTTGTATACCATCACAATTAAAAATACAAATATATATAATATATAACGTAATATGGCATCCTTCGGTAAGTATTGACAACGATGATATCAGCCCTACAGCGTCGGTTGTAAGAGGAGCGCCCGTGTAATTTTTCTGACTACTACTATATCTACGCAACTCAACCTCTGCTTGGAGAGTAGCCAAACAGTCCTATACGAGAATGACAGTCTCTGCCACATAGTCATAGGGCTTTTCTGTAAGCTGACTAAGGTCTGTTCAAGGACGTTATATCGTCCTTGATTTGTTGTTAAGTTACTTTCTCTGAATTTACTTTTATTCTGAGACGCCGAGTGATCAGACAGGGCGCTCAACGAATTCCATCGATGAAAAACGAATCATTTTGTGCTTTGTGTTTTTTTGTTTTTGTTTTTTCAGTCATATTTATGTACGTTGTATGATATATTTAATCATGAAGTCAAGAGTAACAAAAATGCAATCTAGGACACAGCGGTGCCACCAACGTGCTCCATTCCAGTGATGGCAGGCGATAGCAAATAAAACAAATGTCTCAGACGAATCTGGAAAGAGCGTATTCTAATTAGTCGTTTCGTTTTTTGTTACAGACTTGCACCTAAACCCTAGCGTGACAGGCGCCACTCTCATCGCGTTCGGCATGAGCATGCCTGAACTGGTCACTTCTGCAGTAGGTAAGGCGGGTTACGTTACGTTACGTTACGTTACTGTTACAGACTTGCACCTGAACCCTAGCGTGACTGGCGCCACTCTCATCGCGTTCGGCATGAGCATGCCTGAACTGGTCACTTCTGCAGTAGGTAAGGCGGGTTACGTTACGTTACGTTACGTTACGCTACGTTGCTGTACCTATAGAGAAAATTGTCTTCTCCTACCCCCTGCAGGAGTGTTCATGGGTAAGAACGACATCGGTGTGAGGGTGATGGCGGGAACAGTCGTGGCGAACAAACAAACAAACAAACAAGCAAACAAACAAACAAACCGTCCCTATAGAGAAAATTGTGTCCTCCTCCCCCTGCAGGAGTGTACGTGAGTAAGAACGACATCGGGGTGGGGGTGATGGCGGGAACTGCCGTGGCGAACAAACAAGCAAACAAACAAACAAACAAACAAACAAACCGTCCCTATAGAGAAAATTGTGTTCTCCTCCCCCTGCAGGAGTGTTCGTGAGTAAGAACGACATCGGTGTGGGGGTGATGGCGGGAACTGCCGTGGCGAACAAACAAACAAACAAGCAAACAAACAAACAAACAAACCGTCCCTATAGAGAAAATTGTGTTCTCCTCCCCCTGCAGGAGTGTTCGTGAGTAAGAACGACATCGGTGTTGGTGTGATGGCGGGAACAGCCGTGGCGAACTACACCCTCATCATCGGCTGCTGCTGCCTCATGAAGCGGAAGGTACGATCTCCGAGCAGATGTCGGGCTTGTTTCCTGCGTTCTCGGCCGTGTCTCAATTATACCCCCCTCACGAAAATCGATCGGACGACGAGTCTGCGAGCTCTAAATTACGAGGAGGCATGACCCTGCTGCTGACGAAGAAATGGCAGAGCCTCCCCCCCCCTCCCCCTTCCCGTCAGGGTCATGCCTCCTCGTAATTTAGAGCTCGCCTAATGTGAGGGGCGTATTACACGTTTTACTACGTCGGCTGTAGCGCAACCGTAGAGTGTTAGGCTCAGAACCCAGAGGTCCCGGCCCGGTTAAATGTTCTCAAATAATACTAAATGCTGTGCTAAAGTTCTACCGCATATCTACGTCCTTATAGTGTAATAGTACGACAGTGCAATGTTTAGACAGGTAAACTTTAGAAACAGAAACATTTAGATAAGCAAGCTTTTGCGGTAAAAGTATCTAACCCTTATCCTGATGAGAATTCGTTGACAATTAACCCCCCTAAGCTGGTTAATCAATCAGGTCAGTAAAACTTGAGCTATTCTGTGCTGCTGCTGCAAAATTACATCCCCAATCAATGCGCTTTGCTACGGTATGCACGATTTAGGTGAGAAATACCCCAAATCTGTAAAGATACAGGACCCGCCACAGACATTATATATTTGTACGTCCCGTATATGTGCGGGCTCAGCAGGACAAGGGTTTTAAGATATTCTTTTCCCGCCAACAGGACCAGCAGGTCCGGCTGGAGGCCTGGCCGCTGACCAGGGACACGCTTTGGTACATCTTCTCACTGGGAGTGCTCTTCGTCATCATCTTCAACGGGAAAATAGACTGGTAAGAACGGATTCTGACTAGATAGCACTGGGTCTGACCGGTTAAAACTGGGTCTGACCGGTTAAAACTGGGTCTAACTGGTACGAACTCGGCTTGACTGGTTAGAACCTAGTCTTTCCAATACCCCCTTTTTACTACAAACTAATACCGCTGAGCGAATAAAGATTTCACAGATTTCTCAACGAATTTTACAATTTTTAAAGAAAGACGTTGTTTTGTTGTCTATCAAAACTGTACGGTTGCCCAAAATCTTCAAACTCCGACACTCCTGCAACTTCAAAAGGAGACGCTAGATGGGCCAAACCACTCAATCCGGAGCCCAAAAGCTAGCAACTATTTGATGACTCTCCTGACGAAGGCAATGAAAACAAAGCATACAGGGGGAGTGCAATGACTATTTTACAAAAGTTAAGTGCTGTAAGATGTTATTTTAACGCATCATCTATATTTGTACATTTCACCATGTAATGTCATACTAACTGAGACTTTTGTTCTGCAAAGTTTACATACTCTCTAATAACTGTTTCAGGAGTGAATCTTTGTGTCTGCTGGTGGTCTATGTTCTCTACATCTTCTCAATGCACTTCGACGACAGTCTGCAGAGGCAGTTCGACCGGCTGGTGCTGCGGCGGAACCCGGAGACGGGTCAGACAAGGTGCTGCTGTGTTCCCATGACGGGGGAGGACACAGGCCACGGTCTCCTGACGGGGGAGAAGCTATGGGGTAAGATGGGCGGGAAACAATTCTTCGTTACCCTGGAAACCAGACTTTAAGCGAGATCAAGGCAGGTCTTCCCGGGTACCTTAGGCCCCGTTCATACTAAGCCTTGCAAGTCGGAATCAGGTAAGTCACAACGTGCTGCTGTGTCCCCATGACGGGGGAGGACACGGGCGACGGTCTCCTGACGGGGAAGAAGCTATGGGGTAAGGAGAGCGTGAAACGATCCTCCGTTATCGTTTATTGTCCTTCACTCTCAGTCAGCCTACGGGCACAAACATACCTTTAGAAGCCACAACCCCCATACTACAAAAATATGCAGATATATGAAGGACTGCTTTGTTATTAGAAGGAATGCCGATACTAATGATTAGCCCACTCCATTGCAATAATCTATCAAAGAATTATGTTAGCCATTATTGTTATGTTAACTAAGATGTTAAGTCTTAGTCTATACACCTATTTTGTACTTTGTGTAACAGTTGCTGTCATACATTGTATCGTGTACAATTCTCTCCTGCAATAAAGTTCTTCTTCATTCTGTAATAACCACATCTCTATTACGGCAGATGGTGACAGCCAGCAAGAACAGGAAGAGGAGGAGGAGGCTGAGTCGGTCCTTGCAGTACCGGAGTCCCCCGCCAGGCGCGTCCTGTGGGTCCTGTGCCTGCCCATGATCGTGCCCATGTTCCTGACCATCCCGGACTGCCGCCGGAAGCCGTGGCGGAAATGGTTCCCGCTGACGTTCCTCATGTCCATGGTCTGGTCAACCGTCTTCTCGTACGTGCTGATATGGATGGTAACCGTCATCGGTAAGGATATAGATTATTGATATGGATATAGGTTATTGATAAGGATATAGCTTATTGATAAGGATATAGCTTATTGATAACGCCCATGGCCTGGTCAACCGTCTACTCGTACGTGCTGATATGGATGGTAACCGTCATCGGTAAGGGTATAGATTATTGATATGGATATAGGTTATTGATAAGGATATAGCTTATTGATAAGGATATAGCTTATTGATAACGCCCATGGCCTGGTCAACCGTCTTCTCGTACGTGCTGATATGGATGGTAACCGTCATCGGTAAGGGTATAGATTATTGATATGGATATAGGTCATTGATAAGGATATAGGTTATTGATAAGGATATAGCTTATTGATAACGTCCATGGTCTGGTCAACCGTCTACTCGTACGTGCTGATATGGATGGTAACCGTCATCGGTAAGGGTATAGATTATTGATCAGGATATATTTTATTGACGATGTCCATGGCCTGGCTTACCGTCTACTCGTACGTGCTCATCCGGATGGTAACCGTCTTCGGTAAGGATATGGCAGGTTTCATAAGGATGTAGATAAGGAAGCGGATAAGTAATATCATCGCCGAGCGCAAAGCTAAGATAGATTTGACATCATCATCATCATCTATCATATTAAGGATCTTCTTTTTACGTAACGGCTTTTATATATTCAAAAAATTTGATACATCTATTTCTTTTATTTTCATTGATCTACACATCTAATGGAACATTAACAGCTGCTCTTCTTTGCTGTTCCCAGGTTTTGCGATGGGAGCTTCCGACACGTTGATGGGGATCACGCTGTTAGGAGCCGGGACCAGCGTGCCGGACCTGGTGGCGTGCGTGGTGGCGACTTGGGCTGGTTTGTTTGTTTGTTAGTTTGTTGTTAAGGATATCCACTGTATCAAACATTGTAGTCCCTATTCTTCCAGGAGCCCATTACAAACATCAGTACATGCACAGCTACGGATGTACACAGCGGTTTATATCAATCAACTTTTAAAGTTTTAGATTTAGCAAACCTATCATTGAATACACTTTTACCCTTTCACGTCTGATCTGTTTGTTGTTTATATGTATATTTGTTTCTCTCTCTCTCTCTCTCTCTCCTATCTGTCCCTCTCTCTGTCCCTCTCTTTCTCTCTGTCTCTTTCTATCACTCTGTCTTTCTCTGTCTCTGTCTCTTTGTCTCTCTCTTTGTCTCTATCTTTGTCTCTATCTCTGTTTCTATTTGTTTCCCTATCTGTCTCTCTCTCTGTCTTTATCTCTGTCTCTCTCTTTGTCTCTCTCTCTCTGTCTCTCTCTCAGTCTCTCTCTCTGTCTCTCTGTCTCTCTCTTTGTCTCTATCTCTGTATTTATCTCTGTCTCTCTTTCTGTCTCTCTCTATGTCTCTCCGTTTGTCTTTCTGTCTCTGTCTCTCTCTCTGTATGCGAGTGGTTCCGATATGTACTGAACTGAACTGTTACATTATTTTCCCTCCAGGAGAGGGTGACATGGCGATCAGCGCGGCAGTCGGGGCCATCACCTTTGACATCCTCCTGTGCCTGGGCCTGCCGTGGTTCATCAAGACCGTCTTCCTGGACCACTTCGGCGTGGTGCTGGTGCAGACGGCGGGTCTCAGCCTCACGCTGGGGTCCATCTTCCTCACCATCGCCTTCGTGTTTGCCGGGGTGTGCCTCAGCAGGTGGCAGTTCCGCAGGGCCTTCGGGGCCGCCTGCTTCGTGGTGTACGTCGCCTTCGTCGTGTTCGCCGTCTTTACTGAGGAGATGTTTACAGGGACGATAGCCTTTTATCCGGATTGCGAA
>NC_049980.1:34523447-34531026 GCF_000003815.2 Branchiostoma floridae | reverse complement strand
GAGTAGGCAAAGTTCGAAAGCCGTGTCTTTGATATATAGTTAAAGAAAAAGTCCTGCCCGCATCTATTTGATTCAATCCCCGAATGAGTCACAAGACTTTATAACTTAGATTAATAATGGTACATGCTGCTTTCTCTGCGTAGCTCTTGGGAAAGATTATGTAAGTTGAACACACACCACTTCCAGCTGACTATTGTAGGGTTTGCACAAGTTGTGTGGCCCAAGAGTTACAGAATTACATTTTTATTTCCTTAAAGACAGACAGTCTGTATAATTGGACGCGTTCAGAAATGAAAATGGATAAAGTAGAAGTGCAGAGTTGGAGAATGAAGTTGCGTCGATAACTGCAAGGTCATTGTGATCCGCCAGGTGCCGCTCTTCTGTTTTGTGCCATCCAAATTGTAATTGCGGACAAATTGATTAATGATATTAAATGATATGTAAACTCATGGAGTCTTGTGACCAGTAGAAATATCCGACAGTGTTATATACATATATACATGTATACATGTTTGTGTTGTGCCATATCACTATCACGTCTAATAAACATTTCATTCATGTGACGGTGTCTGATGTAGTGTAGTGTAAAACCATTGCATCAGGGTAGCCTATCTTAAAGTTGGTCCTTATTTTGACTGAGTCCTTACGAAACGACATTTCCACATACTGTCATTTATTATCCCAATTTCATAACACATTTTACTTGTCTATAACATTACATGCCAGACCTAGTGTTTGATTAACATCCATGATAAGAATTCCAAAAGTGAGTCAAACTAAGATAGCTAGAAGGGGTGAGTCTATTATTTATAAAACATTCCTTATCCTTTCTTTTATTCATTCAATCAACATTGCAGAAACAGGGCATATCTGAATATTGTTGATGTTAAAAGATATGAAATCACATGCACAAAAAGCACACACTAGTAATGACAGGATTGCATTATCAGGACATGAACACAGGACCACTTCTGCATCAGTCTGGCTTTTGTGATATGGGACGGACTGTTCAGTGTACGATGAGTCATACACTGTCGTTAAAAAAAACGTTAAAGTCCTTCCCGCGCCTGATGGTGCATAGGGCGGCGCCCATCTCCGTTTCAGTAGCCATTGGGCCACACAACGCTATCTCTACAGCAGGGGGCTAGTCCACTGGTAGTGGTGTGTGATCAACTTCCATGCTCTTTCCCGAATGCTGAGTGCTAAGCAGAGAAAGCAGCATGTACCATTTTTAAAAACACTCTACCCACTAGGCCATTGCACCGGTTCATACACTGTTAGTCTCTGATAAATGTATGGAGTTGTCTGATGTACGGTTTAAAAGCTAGCCTCTACCAGGCTCCACGGGTCGCTGAAAAAATAGTAGAACTGGGCCAAATAAGACAGAAAACACACTAGAGGAGTTAGATTGGCGAGGAGTACAGTTTGTCGACCAACACTCCTGGGCCAATTAACTCCTACTAGGCGTTTATTCCTAACTTGGCCAAAGCCCCCCATTCGGCCAGCGAGTCTGGTAGATACTAGGGTTATGCAAGGGTGAGGTTTGCAATCCGGGGCCCGCCCGGGTTGTTTGCGGGCATCAACAGCCAAAGTGTCACGTTATATTAAGACATAGACAAAAAATAATGCCCATGACTATTTTGTGTGGTTTCTTGTCTACTTCAACCATACTTTTCGTTCCTCTCAAAATTCCGGGCACCGGTTAGGAAATGTAATGTGATCCTAGCCTTCGGCAGGCCTACAGTTACAACAATCGTTCTCAACATGCAGTTCACATCGTTTTAAAAATCTGTTCTGCAGCGTATCAGAAATATACAGATATTGAATGAGTAAGAGTCTATAAATTTAGATTTGTTCGGGGTTCGTGGTGGTTTGTAGAGGCAGATTTGACTGAAAGTAGATTTGACTGAAAAAGGAACAACTGTTCCAACAGTTCAGGGTTCGCGCTGTGTGACCGGCAGTATGTAAATCATCCGGGAGGTGTGGAAGCCGGTTTTCCCGGTTTGTCCGGTGATGCAGACAAGCGTTCAGACCGACAGTCCGGACAGTAGGGTCACAACGGAGGTGCGAGGTTGGAACTCCCCGTTCTTGGATTGTGAGTGTAGCTCGTAAAACATCGTTGTGACATGTAGAACAGAAACAGCGGAGCATGCAGACAGAACTTCGCGCCTCCCGAAGAAGTAGAAGCAGACAGAGTTGTGGTCAGTGCTGAAGCTCGTCAGGAGGCACCACCTGTCAAACAGACAACAAGAGACATTAGTCCCGAGCACTTCTTCGTACAACTGACACGTCATGCCACACTTTGTAAGAAGGAAGAGGCGAAACTTGCACCTGGGTCTGAGGTTTGCCGTGTGGATGGGGTTCAACCTGCTGGTGTTCGGAGTCAGCGTTCTCCTTGGGGACTCGCGCGACGAAAATCAATTGTCGCAATCTGGTGAGTGAAACCAGGTTTTCTACGGAGACTTGTAGAAAATAGATTCCCCAACTTTACTGAGAAAATAGAATTCATAACTTTAGACACGAGTAGCACAGAAGAAATTACATCCCTCATTATAAACCGACTATAGCTAGGCTAATACAATCCTACATTCTGGCCACTACGACGAAGTGAGAATAAGCCTATCATGCATTGTTTGTAAACATGTCATTGTTGTGACCTGCTCTTGCGACACTGATACTAGTATGTGAGCACTGTCCTGTAATGTATTACAGGACACCATTAAGCCTAACAGGCTGCGATGTTTTGCAAATAAATCATTCTCATTCTCATATTTTTTGTTTGATTGGAATTGGAACAAGGCAATACAGAGGGCCCGAGACAGTCAGCAATGCTGACGGACAAAAATGAACAACAAGCGTCTCCGACTTCGTCAGTGTCACTGACGGAACAACAAGTGTCTCCGAATTCGTCATGTCACTGACGAAACACAGCGATATTATCTGAAACTTCTGATGGTTTCCAAAATCATATCCAGTTGCTTGAGTAACTTCTATTTGCAGACCCATGTGTAGCCTTTTGCGCCTGGATGTGTTCACTACCCAATCCATCACCCTGCCGAACACCTGGCACATGGGCAGTCTTTTTTTTTGGCTAACACAAAAAAGTCATGCAGCCAATCACCTCTAATATGTATTTCTTTGGCAATTCAAACAGAGAATGTCTCATTATTGGGTTCTTTCACTGCTTAAAAAGTCGCAAGTGGTATACATAGACAAAATACACAGAAGGACCATGCTTTCAGACAACTCATTCGGCCCGCAGTTACATAGTTTACAACTCGGCACCTGGGACGACTGGGCCCCTGAACAATCAGGACAACTCGGCACCCAGCGCAGGTCAACTCGGCACCTTAGTTTTGGACATGTCCGAGCAACAGAATTATCCCTAGATGGTATCTATAGATGTGAAAGAACGGTGGACACTTTCATTTTATTCTTCAATTGGACTTTATGTCCAAGAACAGGACCAGAAGCGTCACTCAGAAATTACACTCAAAATACGAGTAAGCTTTATTTGAAATACAAATGTATAACGTTACAGAAACAGAGCATATTCACAAAGACCAAGAAGCTTAGTGTATGCTTCATAATGTCAAGTAGTTTTTAGCCAACTAGTACATGTATATGATGTAATCCAGTAGTCTCTGAGCCAACTCGGGTGAACTGACGGCCGGGGCCGACAAGGTCACAGTGGTTCCGCTCAGAGCGCACCCAAGTTTGCCGACGCTATGAAAATATCTGCCTAGCAAAGTGAAAATTATAGTCATGAGATCGACTAGAGCTCCAAGATCGTTAAAAGTGTTTTCCGAGCCCAAATTAGGGTGGGGCTGATGGTGAAATTTTAAGAAATGTAACAAATTGTGACTTGGGTGAAAATATGTTCATTCCTTAAGGGAAATGTTGAATATCTTGTCAAAACGTAAATCGTAATGTGTGGATAACCAATAATTGCGAAAAATACCAAGAATTGAAGCAGAATTGATTGATTGTTTGTTTGTTTGTTTGTTTATTCCGATCTCCAATTAGATATATGAGAGAGAGTCATCGCAGACAATTGAATACATTTTTAATCCGCAGCGAAGAAATTTATTTATTGGTTTGGCTGTTCAGCACACACAGCCAGGGCTGCCCAACTAGCCTGTGGCTATTACAAAGGGCTAGCCCTGCTGACAGAGACACTGGCAGTGCCTTTACTTTTGTCTAACTACTAGTACTGAGTTATGAACCATGAGTACATCCAAGATGTTTAGACAGCAGCTAATGAAACACATCCAAAGCTCAGCTAATGACACATGAGATACTTGATAAAGCACATGCGTTTTTATGATATTCTGAATGACATGTTATATGCTGTGTATGTCATGTGTCCAAGTGTTATGTGTAATTATTACCCCTGAAAGAGTAGATGTTGCAGTGATAAGCATTCAACAACTGAAGGAGTCAATAAACAATAAAACGAATAAACAATAATGACAATGATGTTTATTGCATGTTCATGTCCCAATGGGGCTAAATGCATTAAGTTTGATATAAAGTTAATAACAACAAATAAACAATGATATATCCTAATTATAACTATTTTAACTATGTTGTGTTTTTTAATAATAGTATACCCCCATACTGCAGATGAGTTCGCCCGGTCCACCAGAGATGTCAGTGCTGCTCCCAAACTGCTCAACTGCACGCGAGCTGTCAGGAGAAATGCCATCCACCACTACCCGAAGGTACGCCCGAATTAGTGAGCTATTCTGAACTCTTCCTGCAAACGAATAACAATTCACAATATCACAATTTCTTTCTTTATTTCGCACAAGTAACAACTGCGTAGATAGCAGTTTTGATGTTTTGAACATATAAATTCATCACTCTCGAACTTGCCTGACACTGTACCCGTAGTCTCTACCAGACTCCGGATCGCTGGAAAAATCGTAGAAATGGATCAAATCAGAGGAGTAAGCCGGACAGAGGAATATAACCGGCAAGGGAACAGCACGCGATCCTCGGAGCTGTTCCCTGGCCGGTTATATTCCTCTCTATTTGTTCCATTTCTACGATTTTCCAGCGATCCGGAGTCTGGTAGAGACTAGTACCCGTACAAATAGATTGATTTATTGATTGATCCGACGCAACAAAAGAGTAAGAAAATATGACTGTACGCCAAGAGTGATGGAAATGCTCAAAATGAAATAGAACGATTTAGAGGCTATCACGTGAGATTTCACCTTGATGACTAGGAAAAATTTAGGAAAATTGTGTTCTCTCATTTGAAGAAACGTTGTTGGTTTATCTTATTTCATCTTATTGGCTTGGCTGCTCCGCACGCCCAGCAAAGGCTGCCCAACAATAATTGCCTAACTACGTGCAGCTGGTTACACTAAATGATCTATCACACCTGACCTTTGCACATCTAAATTTAGCTGCAAGCGTTGTTTAAAGCTAGCTAATGAGGAGGCTTCTGATGTACCTGAAGGAAACAACTTCCAATCTATGATAGTCATAAAAAAACACGAATTTTTGCAGGTTCTTAATGAACATGTGTATTACAGGTCCTCTTCACGGAGGACCAGCGAGCTAAGGGAGCTGTCCTGCTGCATGTGGTTGCCGTGTTGAGCCTGTGCTGTACCTGTGCTGTACCTGTGTTGTACCTGTGTTGTACCTGTGTTGTACCTGTGATGTACCTGTGATGTACCTGTGTTGTACCTGTGTTGTACCTGTGTTGTACCTGTGTTGTACCTGTGTTGTATCTGTGCTGTACCTGTTTCTCATGATGTGTGTGTTTCAGGACCTGTTCACGGAGGACCAGCGAGCTAAGGGAGCGGTGTTGCTGCATGTACTGGCCGTGCTGTACCTGTTCCTCGCTACCGCCATCGTCTGTGAGGACTACTTCATGCCGGCCATATATGTCTGCACCGAGCGTAAGTGACAGTCACTACACCAATTACAATCATGGAAAAACGCAATCTTTATGCATTTTTAAAGCTTCATGTGAAATTGCAGACTAAATTCAAATTAACTGATCATGAGTGCGCAAACCAAATACTAACGGTCTCAAAGGCATTGTGGAAAATTTGCATCTGCAGACATGCTACAAACATCATGCTGGAAGCTCACAAGGTCGGGAAAATACTCACGACTGACTGCCAGGATCTTTAATTGCTGAAGGCTATAATTGTTGCCATTGAAAATCTACACGGCAGTCCACAATCCTCCCAGATGTTGAACATAACTGTCTTTTTCAAAATCAAACAACAAACGTTTAACATTATAACGTTAAATTATGCCTGATAACAAGTACCTACACGTGCAATGTCGTTCCTAGAACTGTGTATCATTCAGGTCAATTGTCAACAACCTTATACGGTCTTTGTAATTATTCTTTATCCCTACCAGCATAGCAAAACCATATTGAGCTGTACCGTATTGGTTTAGATTTTTGGAATATCAAACGAGTTATTGTTGTTGTTGTTCAGGGTTTGATATGGATCCCGGAGTGGTGGGAGCGGCGATAGTGGGGAGCTTCTGCAGCGCGCCGGAACTAGCCACAACCCTCATCGGTCAGTTTGGGTGTTTGTGTTATCAACAATGCTATATACATGTGGCGCTTGAATCGTCCTATACGCGTCATTCTCATTGAAGTCATGAGGAAGATGTAAGGGTCAGACAAAATATAACAAAGATTTGTTCATGATTTAAGTCCCAAATGATATAGATATACAGCAGCACCTTCCTATACCGTAACACAAACACTGTAGATGACAGTCCACTGTACCTACGGCCTCAAACACCCACAAGGCTATCTTCCCCTTCTCTCTGACGAGCACATGGACATTTCTGCCTCCATGTTCCCATTTCCACAGGCGTGTTTGTCAGTCAGAATGACGTGGGAGTGGGCGCCATGGTGGGCACGGCCGTCACCAACTATGTGCTGATCATCGGGCTGTGCTGCCTGCTCAAACCCGCGGTAAGGACAACAGCTTCTTATCAACATTAACTTCTTTCTACATCTACATCTACATCTACGTAATACTGGGCAATGCCCCTCGCGGGACTTTGTGCCCAGGGGAGTGAGGATGCCCTAGCAAACCGGTGGTGGTGAGACAAAAATTCATTCTGTGAATACTGAATACTTTTATCAGGTTGGTGTGTCACTGAATAAAAAGACTTCTTCCTTTGAAACCATAACTTTATTATCACTGACGTCCAGTGACTGACCGTCTGTCTCAACGTGGAGAGCCGGGTCGCCTGTGTTCGTTGACAACCAGATTCCAAAAAAAAAAGGCAACCCAGGTGAAAGAGGCAATAGCTAGCAACATGGCTTGGCCTATGTGCGCCCTGCCTTGTATCGTGTCCCTCACGTGTCATAAAACGTAAACCTCTCACTGTTCTCACTGTTTCAGGGCAAAGTGGTGATAGTCCAGCCCTGGACGGTGACCAGGGACACCGTGTGGTCAGCCATCGCCATGGCCGTCTTCATCGTGGTGGTCATGGACGGCAAGGCAGAGTGGTAAGTTTCTACTCATACATAGATCTAAGTGATACGGTGGTTTATCGTTCGAATCCTGCCATAATGTTGTGTCCT
>NC_049980.1:34514933-34523347 GCF_000003815.2 Branchiostoma floridae | reverse complement strand
CTGCCGAACGACGTGTGCTAGGACCCCAGAATGAATTCGTATTCCGGATACATCTCAAACTGGTACACAGATCGGAATGTGAGACAAATACTGAATAATTCAGTCTCGTGACGCATGGTGCACTTGGAAACCAACCCAATTTAGCTCGCTACTTTTGGTAGGACCAGTATCACCACTTTGGGGCGTTGCGGATATATCTCTCGCTGGCACGCAGATCGGAATGTCAAACAAATACTTAATAATTTACTAAATCAGTCTTGTGACGCATGAAAACCAACCCGTTAAGAGCGACTTTTGGTAGGACACAAGTACTGGCACCTTGGTGAGCCGCGAAAAGACAAGCCTTTAACCACGCTCCAGTCATGCTCGGGTGTTTGAAACTCATTCTTGTTACAACATGGATGTTCCACCGGCTGACTGGCCACGCACAAGAACATGGTACATTCACGTTGTTAATCATGTATTTTCCAATCCTGTGTTAGAATATGTTTAGTTGAGGATTGACCTAATAATTACAGTCAAACCTGCCCGAGCGACCACCTCTTCTCAGTGACTACCGGGCCATTTCGACCGCTTTTTTCTCAGTCCCGATTTATTTTCCCATTGACGTAAGCATTAAGCGACCTTTTCTCAACGACCACCTGGCCAACGCGGCCGCGACCGGCCCGAATTGGGACCCATAACGACCGCATCATTTTCAAAATTGAGGTTTTCATCGATTTTTGATGATAACTAGCGCGATTTTGTGCCGAAATCGGCCAGTTTGCGTTGTATTTGACATTAAAGACCTCGCTTCTTTGCGTGCGTGCAGTGTGCTTGCTATTTGCCATTAAACACAACGGAAACCATTTATACTTTGCATCGGTCATGTTTTGAGTCGATACTCTTCTCAGCGACCACCTGTCAAAATCGACCGTTTTTTTCCGGTCCCCCGTGTGGTCGTCTTGGGCAGGTTTGACTGTAGCTGGAATCGCAATGACGTCAGAGGTCCTATCAAAACAACTAGATAACACGTCAAAACGTGTCACACTGTATAGGTGGCTGCGGTGCTCATATCACCGGACAATCGTATGGATACGTTAACTCCCCCAACTATCCCGAGCAGTACAACAACAACTTGACCTGTACATGGACCATTGAGGCAAAAACATGGGAAAGTGTGTGGCTGACTCCAGTGTCATTCAGTCTAGAGGCATATTATGACTGGTTGGACGTCTACAATGGGGAACTAGACAGCCGCACCTTGTTAGGATCGTACACCGGTAGGTTTGTCTCAGTCTAAGGTATTATGTTTTGTTATGAATCATTGAAAAGGGTTGCTTCAACCATTATAGAAAATTGACTGGTTCGGAGAGCTTCCGGCGTGACAAGAAAAATGAGTCAAATGTGGTTACAAGTCGGCATCGGCCCCCGTCGATGTTAAAAGAGTCCTAAACTCCAGATGGGAGTGCCACTTTTCGATAGACATTAATTACCGTTGGTAAAAAATGCATAATACTTCATATTATACGATGTACCCACTAGTCCCGTGCTCATAAAAAAAAAAGGATTCTGTATTTCACTTAACTCCCTAAGTACTCTTTAATTGAATTTTAAAAGTAATGTCAGCCTATGACTGAATACAATGTGTCTGACAAGGCCTGACAAAAGTTAGGTTACAATACCAATTTGAGGGCTATAAGAAAAACTGTGTTCTTTGCTACCTTTTGAACAAATGGCCTTCTTGGTGTGCTTAGCCACCCTCATTTATGCCGAAAATATTCATGATGAAAGAAGTGTCTATGAGTATAGGAAATGCATGGGTAAGGTCTGCATGGGTTTACAAATATTTTATTGACCCCAGCATTTTTTTAAACAAACTTTTGCGACCCACTCCTAAACTACTTATCGTAGGATCACGAAATTTTTAGAGAATGATATACATGTAAGCCAAAACCATTGTAACAACTTTTGTGCCATTATCATGTCATATGACGACATTATGACGTCATCTAGGTAATATCGGCCGCCATCTTGGATTTTGACTGAAGACGTCATCGAATTAGCATGAATTATGAATATTGAGTCCTAAAATGTATGTTGAATTTTATAAGATGTGATAAACAATTGTTATTTGCCAAGAAAACCTTAAAACTTAAATGTTTAATACAAAATTAGAAAATTTCGTAATAAATATGTCTGTCAGAATTCCGTCAGTTTACTGAAAATGTTTGCTATTAACATTTTCTAAAAATTTACCAAGTTTAGTGGCCTTAGCATAAGCCATTCGGGCGCTATATGGCATTGAAGCTGGTACAGGCATCAAAAACCTCCTTCCCGGTCTGAATAGCGTTGGTGCAAAATGTGGTCCTCGTGATCTTTTGCATAAATTATGATAATGAGCTAAAAGTATTCTCACCTAATCATGTCAGACTGTCCCACATAGATTAATGAAACTATACATATACACAAATCACAAAAAGATTCACAAAAAAAACTGTATTTGTACAAAACGTTTTGGGGTCAGTTTTGACCCCATACGGTAATCAACGCCACAAAAAAGCTAAGGTGGTTTGAGGGTTAAAGAAGAGATGCCCACTAGCTTAAATGTTATCAAAAGTCACATTTACTAATTTCAATTTCTCAAATTTTCAACAGGAGATGAATTTCCAGAACACCTCTACGCAGGGTCCCACATTGTCCACTTAGTCCTTCGTACGGACGACTCTTACACCGAAGACGGTTTTAAGATCGGCTTTGAGGGTAAGAACATCACTGAGAAAATATAGATATTATTGCAGGTTATTTTAGAGATCATTTCCAAATACCTATAAATGTCCGTCATATGAAGCAAATCACTGCAGCTGGGAAGGTAGTACATAATACAGAAGAAGCCGTTTAATTGCACACATTAATTTCCATTGCATGTCGTGCAACTATCCGGTAGTGCAGTAAGGCGAAGTAATCCGGCTGGACCGCACCACTGCGGGTGAAGGGGCCGAGGGGTGGGTGGAAAGGCAGAATCATGGACACAAAGAAAACAAACACAATTGTGTAGCTATTAACTTTATTTTCACATATTTGAGGCTTATTTGTACCGCGTATGCCGATTTTAAGGTCATTTTAGTTAATTTGTCGAGCAGATTTGACAAAGTTGCGCGCAGCTATCACCATGTTCAGGCATTGCCGACTATATTGAAGGATATACACTACTTAGACAGCATATTGAATCATGTCCATTATACCTAGCTGCTTGCGGCGCTTACATTACCGGGCAATCCTCTGGCTACGTTTCCTCTCCCAACTATCCCGGGCGGTACTACAACAACATGGACTGCATGTGGACCATACAAGTCAACATCGGGAACTGGGTGAAGCTGATACCGGCAACCTTCAGTTTAGAGGAATATTATGACTCGCTTGACGTGTACAGTGGTGAACCAGAGAACCTCGTCTTGCTGGGATCGTTTAATGGTAGGATTGTCTTGGTTTTAGCGTTTTTTTTACCGGTCCCGCACCTGTTGACAGGCTCGACAGTTACACAGACCAAAGTACTCATCTCAAACAGGCCAACGAACGTTTGCTTTCAGAGCGGTTTCCATCCACAATTCTCTTAAACCAGCAACAACATCACAAACCACTCTGAATTCATTCAAACTAACCTTACAATCTGACCTCTGACCCCTCTGATCAAAGCAATGACCTAGTATTTGTTTTTCAATTGAGCTTGATTTTGAAGTTTGTTTAGGTTTTGTTCTAATCTGTTCATATGATTATTGTTGCGATCAGTTTCTGCAGTGAATGATTTTTAGTTGTTAGCTTTCACTTATGCTGAGATAGTTACATACTTTATTACTCCTATGTTCGATTATTTACGTTTTATGTTGTGTGATTATTGTTTATGTTGATCGTCACAGGGCTCCCTTGGAAATCAGTCTGCTAGACTGAAGGGACCACCCTACAAGATCAATAAATGAATAAATAAAGAGACTTTGAGACTTTATTCGAAAATCCATTAGTGACATGCCCTAGGGCACTCCACTAATCTTCCTGGACTTCATACATACAACATACAAGTACATACAGTGATCATTATTTACATACTTGTTAATTAAAAACAATCATCAGCCATGCCATCAATATATGCACAGTGCATAAAAAGGAGCAGTCGATACATAATATATACACAATTTATACAAGTCAATGGAACAGCCAAGATCTATTTACAAGTTTCAATTAAGACTGAGGATCAGCTCACAGAGGCCCTTTTTTAAAGTAAATAAGTCATCAAAGGTCTGTGAGTACATAGTTACACCAGTTTGAGAATAAACGTGCTAATTCTACAATATCAAATTGTCAACAGGAGATTATCTAGATGTTCCAGATGAACTCATTATCGAGTCCAACATGGCCCACCTACACTTTTATACGGACAGCAGACACAACGATGAAGGCTTCAAAATCTACTTTCATGATCAAGGTGATAAAATAACCAGTGAAATATGGATATTTATGGCACATTTTACAGGCACCTTACAGACACCATTTCTAAATAAATATTCTTTTTTATTTTTTATTTTTTTATGGAACAAACACATAAAGGCAAAATAACAGACAATTAGCGACCCACTCAAGTTAAGACAACTTATATCGGTACCGCTATTAAAAGAAAATGAGAATAACATGTGATTGACAAGATGCAATAAATCTGTACAAATGGTATACTAGTATATTGACTGTTGGAAGCGCTGGTACCCCCCCCCCCCGAAATTAATTGAATATTTCCATGATATAGATTACATGTAAATTACAGACTTGAGTTCCACGACCTCATATCTACGTCAATTGATACTAACCTAAACGACAATATAAAAGATTTTTGAATGTATAAATAACGGCTTAAATGTATACTACTGGTTTAAAAATGACTGCACAGACATTTTTCTAAAAAAAATTACGCTTGAGTGCTATGCAAGGGAGTGGAGCCGAAACCTGTGCCTGTCTTGATCATTACTGAGCGATTGGCGGAAACGGTCGTGTATTAAGAGTTCGTGGGGTAGAAGCTAGATAACATATAAAACTTTTCCACCATATTTAGGTAACTGCGGGGGTCATATTATCGGGCAATCCTCTGGCTACATTCATTCCCCCAACTATCCTGGACAGTACCACGACAACCTGTACTGTGTATGGACCATTGAGGTCAGCACAGGAGAAGGGGTGAAGATAACCCCGATAGCGTTCTCTTTGGAGGAAATCTATGACTGGCTACGTGTCTACAAGGGAGAACGGGACAGCGCCACCAGGATAGGTTCATACACCGGTAGGCTTCTCCCAGTTTTCATGTAAGGGTTATTACTTCCAGAAATAATCATAAGGTTGGTATAACATGGGATACTGGAGACTTCTTTTGCACAGCCAGTAATGTCTCTTTCATGGTGACGCAAAAGCGCCGTTGGATTAAAGAAGCAATCTGGATAAGAAAGTCCACCCCAGTGCACGTGATGAACCGTGACGAGGGGGGGGGGGGTACAAGCTCAGCCACGTTTGGGATAGTGTTCTTGCCGCTAAAGCGCCACCCACATCGGCTACATATAGCGGCGAGAAGCAGAATTCTAGTCAGAAGCTCTGAGGAAGATGTCTGACAGGCATCGAAACGTTAGCAGATGAGAGACATTCTGGTTGCGAAAAAGGAATCTACAATATCGTAAGGATTATCATATTTTGATTAGAAACTATGAACATGCGCTCTTCCTGCGACCCAAAAAGGATGTGTGTAACCTTTGATTGCATACCGGGTATATCATACAGCATGTAATAATGTGACTGAGAGGACAACAAAACACACAAAATGTAACAGAAATCCCTTTTTTTCTGTACAATTCGCTGAGCGATCTTTCAAATCTTAGGTCGCAGCGCCTTATCGTATGACCACTATTTTTCATAGAATGTTTTTACATGTGAAAGTAGAAAATTTAAAGACATTTGACGTCATTCTGACACAATATGACGTCGTTTCCAGTCTTAGAGTCCATGCATATTCTAACCCGCTTTGAAATGAACGACCCCAAGACCTGTGTATGGTTGTGTCTTGTCACGTGACAATGTCCATCAAACGTCACGTGACAGAGAAACTACAAGATGAGATCACCGGGTTGACAAAGAGACAGAGTTTGTCTCGAAAGCTTCCCAAAGCTAATTCAACTTTAGTTGGGTGTACTAGTATGTTGTTTAAATCTTTGTCAAAAGTATGAACGATCCTGTTCTCAAATTCCTAACAGGAGAAGACATTCCAGGGGAAATCCTCTTCACGGCCAACGTAGTCCATCTGGCGCTTGATACTGGCCCATATGTTACTGATGATGGTTTCAGGATCCGCTTTGAGGGTAACGGATTCTAGAAGGAAATATAGACACTGTACTTGTTTCGTATACGTATAGACACGTTCCAGACGTTGTCTTGTAATATCCATTTTTACAGTATACAAAACATATCACAAACAAGAAAAAGATGGTGCAGTTTTCAAACTGCTTAATATCACTGCTGCATGGAAGGCAGCGTAATATCTAATATTAATCATTTTACTATTTCTCTTTAATTGACCTTAACGTGACAGCATATCCTGTAAAAGTGTAAACGTAGTAAAATAGTTAAACTAGAAAGAGACACGTGGACTAAACTGGGGACGACGTCTAAAGCATCGGCCAGCTATCAGCGTGTGTAGACGTAATACGCACTTTCCGGCAACCCTAAAATATTTCTTTTATTGTACATATGTTCATCATTGCAAGCATTGCTACTCATTTAATTAAATAATATTTACCACAGTAATGCTTCTTATTTCATGTATGTGTAAATTAAAGTTTATTCTAGCAGACGTAAATGTATTTCACGTGTGTTGTTAAGTGGATTTGAGCTTTACGTTGATTATGATATTTGTTCTTGTATTTATGTGTATCATTTTTATATTTGATGTATCATTGATATGATTTCGGTACTTTGACACCTGTTCCAGCATACTCTCCATTGTCATTGTATGTGGAGAATCCAAATAAATAAATAAACAAATAAATTCGGGTACATTAAAAAAAAAAAAGATATGCCAACTAATTTGACGAAAGTCCTTCTTGTGTTTCGGGCATTAGCATTTGATGTGCTGAGTGTTCCTTGCCCGGACCCTGGCATTCCCACTAACGGTTACAGGATTGGAGACAGTTTCGCTGTGGGGTCAGTTGTTCGGTTCGGCTGTAGCGACGGCTACGTTTTGCTGGGCCAGGAGAGACTGACGTGTACTGTGTTTGATGTCGGGATACACTGGAACTTTGACGCTCCAAGTTGTGAAGGTAGGAATTTGTTTTAAAATATTTCTTACTTTTATAGTGTATCAATATAACAATATACCAAAGTCCAGAATAAACTTTTTAAAAGTCTTTATCTTACCGTGTTAAAAACTAATCTCCAAGCAGATCCAAGTATGGCATAAGATAAAGTGAAGTCAGCCAAGAAGTGTCCATTTGCCAAAAACACTCCTAGGCCGGCTTCACTCCTCTGTCAGCCTTTGATACTATCTTATGCTACCGTAGGATCTGCTTGGAGATTAGTTAAAACCTAAACCATTCCATATCCTGTGTGCATGACAGGACCAGGGCATGCGTGCGTAGCTGCAGGGGGAAGTTATTTGTACGAAGAGGAGGGGCACATTCTGCCTCCACGTGACGTAGTGACCGGGAAGTACCAGACTAACGTTCTTTGCAGGTACAGTAAAGCGTTAGGTGTGTCTGTACTAACACATTCTATCTGTGATGATAGTCTCCGCTCTTTGGAACAGGGTGCGGATCGGCCCTAATTTATGGTCCAAAGGGTGGTTTGACTTAAAGTTTAAATATTGATCCGTGTAGTTATGACCCCCTCCTGCATAAGTGGTGTGTTCATGACGTCACTGCTGGAGATAGAGAAGGTCATTCTGTGAACAAGGTCGACGGAGTTTGACCGAAAATTTAGAGAATAAGTCCCTATAGTTTAATTCAGTGTTGGAAGTAAAGTGTAAGCAATTTTTTCTATAATGTATTCTACCAACACAGGTGAACTTTCATGCTATTATATTGACATTTTAGTACGTATATATCATGACGTTCAAATATAGTAATCACTTCATATAGCCTTATAGCCTTCACAAGTAATAATCATTCTATAGCCTCGGAATATTACTTATACCCTACATAGAATATCGCAGATAGTACGAAAGTTATCCATATCTTTTGTTGCCTGGAAAACCTAGCTCAAACAACAAATCTCATGAATCAACAAATGTAAAATTTAATGTTGTTATTGTATATTGTACAGTTACCAGGGCTAGCCATTGATAATAGCCTCTGGCTAGTTGGATAGCCCTGGCTGTATTTCTCACTATACAGCCGAATAAATCAAATCAAATC
>NC_049980.1:34509979-34513187 GCF_000003815.2 Branchiostoma floridae | reverse complement strand
CAAACTCATAATTAAAGGGATTCTCTTCTTTGTCTAGCTGGGTAATAGTAGCAGATCCAGGAAGGGTTGTGGTCGTGGAGTTTCTAGAATTCGACCTACAGTATGAGGAATATTGCCGATATGACTTTCTGCAAATAGAGGACACTCCATCCTATCTCAGTACGTCGGCTAATTACTTATGTTGTCTAGTTCGCAATTTTAATGACAATAGTGAAACATATCATAATTCCTAAAAGTGTAAGGGAATACGATGCAGTTGTATTAGCTTTCATAGTTTTATCCCTAAGTGTTACAACACTGTGTGTAGAATGATAAAATTGCTACCTGTCCTGTAATTCAAATTGATGTCTTGTACTTCAAATGAAACATATTTTACGACATATACAAGTACATATGCGACATTTCATTTGCACGAAACTGAACTTAACCGTGCTTAACATTGCTACCGATACTTAATGTTTATATCTGACTATTTTTTCAACTCTTGTGATGTTGAAGGTTTCTACCCCACGTTCTGCGGCTGGTCACGGCCTCCCGTGTACGTCTCGATGGCGCCGGTCTTGGCGATTCATTTTTACAGTGATGCCGACGTCACAGGGTCTGGTTTCCACATTCGTTACCACCTACAGGACAGGTCTGAAGACGGTAGGTTTGAAACATTACTATCCCTGCCTCATCAATTCTTCCCCGACATTGGTGTTTGGAAGCACCAAAAAAAAAATCACCTACATTTGCTCGAGAGCAAATACAGCATATTTCACCCATCTCTTTCTCCATGCAACAAATGGACTTTCAAAATCACCCCTGTGCGGAAAGGATCATTTTGAAATTAGCTTCTCCGCAAAAGTGAATTATTGTGATTTACTTCCAGTCCAAAATGGAGCTTACCTAACATGCCCATTACATCAATAACAGACGTAAAAAGTGTAAAAAGTGACGCGTTTTGGTGAAAATTGATTTCTATTTCAAGCCTGACTTGCGGGTACTTCCGCGTTGACAATGATGCCATATTGTCCCATATTTACTTTATAAATATCTATAAGTAGCTTGATTATACGTTTTCTTTTTCCATGAAAATGTTTGGAAGCTGGTTACCCACAACCCTTTAAATAATTAAAGCTAGAAACCTAAAAGGTGCCCACCAACTTGGTGTTCCACTGGCAAAACTTAACCACTATAGAAACAGCCCTATCCCACAATTCACTCACCTATCAAATACATGTCCCTGAAAACATCTCCCATGACTATTAATAATTTTTTGTAGTCTTCTTTCGCTACTTTGTATAATAAGAATTTTTGCATTTGTTTGTTTTATTCCTTGTATGATAAGACTTCTCGAAACTATATATTTGATTTTAGCGAGATTTTGCACATGTATGAGGTATGTCTATAATGCGCAATTCAGCGTCTTCTGCTGTGTTCATCGATTGAATCAAAGGAACCAATCTTATCATTTGACGTAAAAGTGTTCAATTTTGGATATAATTTTTGACCAGAAAAGTCCCTCCGCCCAAAAAGGAATAAGATTTGAGAGTTTGAAGAAATTAAAACGCAGTTGCTCTTATATCTAAAGGGATACGTACCCTTCATTCCCATGCACAATTTTTCTCAGACGTACTTCCAGTAAAAAGACGCTGTACAATATCACATCTAGAACAAACGGGGATGTGCTCCTTCATGTTTGGCTTACCTACGCCTTTTTTGAGTTTTTCAGCATCAAAAGTACGAAATTTGCGTTTTGAAAATGATAAATAAGATATAATATTACAACCCAAAGTTGAATTTCCCCACCACACATCAGAGATGAAAAGTGCATTGAAAAACCAATAAAACAAAACGCCTTTGAAATGATGTCTGAAATTCAGCCCTGAAGGAAATGAGTCTTTTCTGGTTCTATACGGATAAACATAACGAAAGATGGTTTCTTTTAATTAAGATCGGCAAGACTATCAAAGGATGCACCAACTGTCAGGAGACTCTGGTGCGTTCTCGTCCATGAACTACCCGCACTACCCCTACCATAACCACGTGTACCAACAGTGGAACATCACAGTGGATACACACAAGGCTGTCAAACTGACGTTTGTGGACCTGCATGTTGAGACCGCCCAGGGTTGCGACAATGACTATGTAGCAGTTCTGGACCCCTACGAGCAAGACTACTTCCATTTCTGTGGCCCCTGTGCCCACCACTTATCCCGCACTGCAACATCGACCGGGCACAGTCTTCACGTATTTTTCGTAACAGACTTCAAGATTCGCAAAGCTGGATTTTCAGCACGATATGAATCCGTGGACAGAAATCCAGGTATGGCCATTCTTTACACAAAGTTTTCCTCTGCTTTGTTACCGAAGTATTTGACAAATTCCTAATGTCTAAATTCAGTTAAATAAACTCTTTGAATTGATAAAAGCCATCCTTATATGAAGTTTTCGTGTTTCTCTTTCAGTCAAGTTCGAATAACAATTTGCGCACAGTCATGGTCTACAACAGAAAATACAGAATGATGTTGATTTAGTCCTATTAATACAAAATACAGGACCTTCTCCTCGAGATGCTCTGGCTCCTATAGCTCGATCTGATTGGCTGTTGGTCAGCGACAGGATCAAACACATCAGCGTCAGCACCACAACCAATCAGGTGTGGGCTCTGGATGAGGACGGCAGACCGCTGCGTCGCACGGGCATCACCAAAATAACTCCTCAGGGTAAACAGATAAAGACAGAAGTAAAACAAAAACTAATTACCAAACAGGGTAATTATACGCACACAGTCAGTAATTTTACATATCCGACGTTCTCTGACGTCGATGATGACTTTGTGAATAGTTTCATCAGGTTGAAAAGTCACTGAATAAAGAGACCCTTTTTCACGACCTTTCGGTGACCTTCCTAGAGGCAATTCTGACTGGTTCACATTGTACTGCAGCTATAGGTGTCGCTGCTTATAGATGCGGTCACAAACGTATTTACAATATATACAGTCATTGTTTATGCAGGTTTGCAACGTATCGTGATTTTGTAAAAGAATTGAAGCGACACAACTAAACATGGCATCACAGCTTATTAGTCTTTATTTCTGTATTCGAGAGGTGCACGAAGTGCGGACTGGTGTTTCTTACCAAGTTGACAACTACAGCCATGCCTATATATACTGTTGTGTTACGCCGAACGGCGGTTATACCGACTATATAGATACAGAACAGAT
>NC_049980.1:34507623-34509879 GCF_000003815.2 Branchiostoma floridae | reverse complement strand
ACTGCAGTCATGGCTACATCTTCCTCACAAATTCAATCAAGGCTATCACACGATCTATATTTTCCCATGTTGGTACTTTCTCGTTATATTGACCATCTCCAAAGTGGTATTTTTTTCTCAAAATCAGGCGAAAATTAATGATGTCATCCATAAAATTAAAACGGGACCTTAGCAAAATTGCCGAAGGGCTACCAACGGATAGAGTGACGACACAACAGACAACAGTCCATACCGCTATTGGTTTGAAAATGAATCAACTTTATATTTTACTTCATTTCTTTAGGAACCGACTGGGAAGCGGTGAACGGAACGGAAAGGTTTCTGCAGATCTCAGTTGGAGGTGCAGGAGTGTGGGCAGTCTATAACCACACTACTGTGGGGTACCGCGTGGGAACGCACGGGTGGGTAGTCTATAACAACAGTACTCTGGTGTACCCGCGAGACTATGGTCACGAGAGTCGGAAACCAAAGACTTTCTCATGACTAGGGAAGAATTTCTGATCAGATTTGGGGAACCAAATGGTTCACCTGGCGTTTTCCTAAAGTACTGCATTGGGCTGTGTATGAGTGTGTGTTCGTGTGTTTGTTTGTTTGTTGGTGGACAACATAGCACGAGATGTTATGGATGATTCTGCATTAATTTTGCGGACAGGTATGGACCCTGAAAAGGAAGGTGAAGTTCGGTTGCTAATAACATTGTCCGCCATCTTGGATTTTGGCCCATGGCGTCATCAAATTAGCATATACTATGAAAATTTAATTATAAATGTAACTTGAAATTACGTAGGATGTTAATGATACAGATAAACAAGTTTCACCCGGACGGGTGTGTCACCCCGTAAGGGGCGGTATAACCCGTCGTGTGCGAACATGTACAAACATGTACAGGGTTAGCCCTTGACAATAGCCTACGGCTAGTTGGGCAGCCCTGGCTGTTTGTAAAAAGCTGAACAAATGAAACAGCTGAAAAACAAGTTTGGTCTAGCAATAAAAACATGAAATCTCATTATGTAAACTTCAATTAGTAAATTTGGTTTAAATTTGCCCGTTGCCATGGCAACACGAAAAATTATAAACACAGACTTTTTCGCAGAATTGTTGCCAGCAATATTTTAGGTAAAGTCACCAAGTTTCGTAGTCCTAGCACACGTCGTTCAGTTGTTATACGACGTCAAATTTGGTGCAGGCACCTTTAGCCACCTCCCGTATAGATAGGGTATGGATAGTGTTATGTAGCATAACTGCTGAGAAAATTTGACAGCTACGTTATGTTGAACATTATAAGACACAAAGCATGGAAATTGGGGTCTCGTTAACATAATTTGAATTGAAAATAGCAATAATTTGGTAGTGTAATGCTCTAAATAAGAATGTATAATCCTTGTGGTAGAAGTGTATAGACATGTGACCGACGATGTGCAGCTTTTTTAAGGCACTTCTTTGGTCTACAGGGATGAAGAGACAGCAGGCTTCAGCTGGAAAGCAGTAGATATAGGCTTTGTCAATAATCAGCTGTTCCTCTTCGACACTCGACCACTGTATGGGAGCTACTCACGAATTAGATTGCCTGACGAGATAGACTGGATACATTCTGGAAAGCATTTTGTGTGGGTCATCGGAACCACAACGACTGTGAGATATGGAGACGTCATAGTCAGGAAAGGTACGGAACTATTGTAAGATGTACAATGTATGTTGTAGGACAGATCATATCATAGAGTTTTACAATTCAAAATCCTACTACCTGTGTCAAGATTCTACATTTGCATACGAAAGACAAATCACTAGCACAGAATATGATAAATTCACCTACTTTGTCTTCGTAGGCATAAGCCCAGAAACACCTGAAGGGAAAACATGGGAAGCGGCAGGAGCAGCAAACATGAGAGAAATCTGCGTCAGCTCTAGAACCGGGCAGCTGTGGGGGGTTGAACGGAGCGGCAGAGTGTGGCGTTCGCCTTTCTACTGTGAAGTAGCAGGTAACATAACGTATTAGCAGCATCACAATAGCCTCTTTACCTTCGTCAAGGAGGTTATGTTTTCAGTCATGCCATGGGGTGGGTCTGTATGTACGAGCATAACACGAGAACATGTGGATGCATTTTCGTGATATTGAGTATTTGTAAAAAGCTGATTCTCCTGGGATCTGCCATGCAGGGATTGTCACACGAGGACTCTAGGAAGAATAATTTTATGTATTCAACTAATAGGAATTCCTAAAGCCTCCTTTACAAATCAAGAATTTAGCTCGGCCGA
>NC_049980.1:34491850-34506191 GCF_000003815.2 Branchiostoma floridae | reverse complement strand
CGGCC
Organism: Branchiostoma floridae; assembly: GCF_000003815.2. Taxonomy (NCBI): domain Eukaryota; kingdom Metazoa; phylum Chordata; class Leptocardii; order Amphioxiformes; family Branchiostomatidae; genus Branchiostoma; species Branchiostoma floridae. Next base: position 34,506,186 of record NC_049980.1, on the reverse strand, counting down.
GAGCTAAATTCTTGATTTGTAAAGAGGGCTTAATAAACAAACAAACAAAGAGACATGTCATGATGTATTTGAATATATCTTACAGCAAAGTACGACTGGGAACCAGTGACTGGCTGCTTCACCTCTGCATCAGTGGGACGTGCCGGGGTTTGGACGGTGGACTCAGACGGCCATGTGTACCACAGAGCAGGGACATTTCTGAATGAGACCTCCCCTGGTGAAGAATGGGTGCACATACCAGCACCAACGCTGCAGCGGGTGGCAGTGGGGGATGGAATAATCTGGGGTTTAGACTCCAACAATCGCGTGTTTGCAAATGTTCTACCAACGCCTGTCGGCAGAGATGTGTGTCAAGTGGGCTTGGCAGGGCAGTCGAGGTGCTACGCTGTGCAAAATGGTAAGTCTACCCTGTTGCCTGATCTAAGCATTCGGCCTAGTGGTTTTCTGAAAGGTTTGGTGGCAAGCCATACCGAATCCTGTCAGAATGTGGCCGAAAGAATATCTGGAATGCAGTGAGACTGTCTAGAATACTCTACGAATTCCCAGGAATAGAAAACAATTTTCATTCTGACGGTATTTCGGCTCATTCCTTTTCGTGTGAAGGTGATATAAGGTCAATTTGGAATTCCCACCCGAATGTGGCATGAATTTTGCAAATTCTTTATCCCGGCTGGTTCTGCGTGGTTCCTGCGAATAAAGTCCCTATAAGGAGAGCCACACCCCGAGCACTTTAAAGAACCGCTACACTAATCGATCGAAAATATTAGGAGGCCTTCCCGGTATGAGTGGTTCAAAACCTACAGTCCTATGGTCGCAACCGGGTAATTACTTGTACTGGCCTGACCTGACCTGAGTTAGCGCCGAATGGTAGCCGCTCCAGACCCTAGCGATTCATATCCTCGCAATTCAGTCCCTGGCCGCAAAGAGAGAGTAGCTGTCCCACCCTATAACAAAAACAAAAAAATGACATTTTAATTTTTAAAAATGTGTAAAAAATATGCTTGCTTTGTTACGTCACTAATTTATCAGACTCGGAGCGGCGGAAGAAAGTACCATACGAGGGCGATCAATAAGTAATAACTCTGAATCATTTCCCATAGCAGGAGATTAATGAGACTTGGCACAGTTATTAGTATTTCTCTTCATAGGAACCAACCAGAGTTATGCATTTCTCCCATCGTTTGATGTAGCCCTGGACACCGTTTTTGTAGGGCACCCCAGGTTGGTTCTCCAACAGATGCCTCATCAATGGCAGAAGAGGAACGACCAAGTCTGGGAGCTGTTTCCACAGACTTCCGCACATGTTTTAATTCACAATGCCAGCGTTTTAGAAGATCATATGATGGGGCATCATCACCATAAGTTTCTTTCATTTCATCAAAAGTCTCCTTTGGTGTGCGTCCTTTCACATACAAAAACCGGATCACTGCGCGACACTCAACTGGCTCCATTTCACACCTGGTCCATTTCACACCTGACTCAGTTCAAACACCAGTAAATCAGAAACCACAATTAGTTCAGAGCTGTTTTTTGTAACATGACTCATGAAGATATGAATCATTACAAATGCAAAATGTCATCTAGATCAAACAACTGGAAGAGGGTCAGGGGCATTACTAATTGAACGCCCCTCGTAGATCTGGATTCGCTGCCAGTTGTTAGGGTTAATTCTATGCTATTTATGATGAAGTATTTTTGCTAATTAACCTCAGTCATTTTTTTTCATCAGAAAAACGTCTATGCGCAGAGGATGAGATCGTTTGTCCTTACAGCGGGAAATGTATCCCAGAATGCAGTGTGTGTGATGGTATCGTGGACTGTGGGGAGGATGACGACGCTGATGAACGAAACTGCTGTACGAGACCACGTAACTTTTGCTTCTTTTGGGTCACATCATTTTTTATTCTTTCTTTTCTATAGATAAACATTTCGCGGAGGAACAACACCAAACATATTTGTCTGAGAAACAGCAGTTGATCATGCCCTATCATTAACTTCGTCAAGAATGTTATGGAATCGGTTGCGGCACTATGCGCCAGTATGTAGGGCAAGAGTAGAACTCAAGAACCTGTCAATGGATTTTCGTAATATTTGGTATTTGAATAGCAGTCATGGAACAAAGGTCGAGATCAAAAATGGTTCACAACTTCCGTCGGTACTGCAGCAGGGTGTGAAGTTTTTTTGCATTTCTTTTTGGGCAACAAAGCTCGAGAGCTGTAAATAAAATTCGGTATTTGAGTAGCGGTTATCGAAAGGAAGGTCAAGTTTGAAAATTGTTCACCTGGCATTTTCCGTCGGTACTGCAGCGAGCTATGTGTGTCTGTTATCAGCATAAATCTAGAACTCTTGGATAGATGCTGATGATGATATTTGATAGGTGGGTATGTAGGGGTCAGAAAAGGGAAGGCCAAGTTTGATAATATGTCTCCTAGTGGCGAGTTACAGCACTGCAGCAGAGCTGCAAAGTTGGTGGTCAAACTTTCTGCAAGTACCAGGCTCTTGATTTTTTAGAAGTGGATAGTTATTGGGACAGGGAGCAAATTTGGTCAGTTCGGCCTCCTACTGGCGAGTAACGAAATTGCAGCAGATCTTCAGATTTAGAGATCAAACCTTCTACAAGTGCCGGGTTCATGATTCAGTAGTAGTAGATAGGTATTGGGACATGAGGTAAATGTTGTAAGTTTGGGCCACCTACCAAATTGTTTGGAACTGCAGTGAGCATTTTCGTTTTAAGATTTTTGAGAAATTATCTCTTCTTAACGTCTGCTTAGACATGTCTTATTTACAGCGGTATGTACAGAAATAGTTTCTTTTTGTTTCCAGGGCTTGCCGGCTGCCCAGAAAAGCACAGACGGCCGTGTTACGGAGACGCAGGCTGCTACAGCCCCAGTCGTGTGTGCGACGGGGAGTGGAACTGCAGAGAAGACAAGGAGGACGAGCGGGACTGTTTCGGTATGGTTCAGTTTAAAATGTTATCTACAGTAACCATTATGTGAAAGATACATTCATCAGTGTTCGATATGGTCCGTACTCAAATTGACGAAAACTAATGCCTCAGTCTATCGTCTGCCTGTTCTTGATCTTGATCTTGATTGGGTACTGGACAACGCCCCTCAGTTGGGGCAAAGCGTCCAGGGGGAGTGCTGCGCCTTAATGTCCCCTGAGGCGTCGGAGAACTGCCTCCTTGAACTTTGGAGCGTCTGTGATCTCCGTGACCTCGTACGGTAGAGAGTTCCAATCTCTCACGGTTTGTGGGAAGAAGGAATGTTTGTAGCAGTCTTTGTGAAAAGGTAGAGCCTTGTAAGAATTTGGGTTTGAGTGTCGCGATTGGCGCGGTACAGGCTTTAGATGAGTTTCGACCGGTAGGGCTACTTTATGGTGTCGTGCTTTCTGTAAAATTGTTAATCTATTTGCTGTCCTTCTGTTCTAATGCCAATACGGAATGCCACGTTTGAGTCGTTTAAATTTGACTTCTTTTTGTTTCCTGCGTTATGTCACGTTAAGGTTTAAACTCTTGATTCACTCGTTTAGCAGTATCATTTTACGTTATCTAATTTAAGTTAAATCTGATTTTGTACAATCGTTATGTTTATGTTACCTGAGTAATTGGGTTTCATAGAACTTTATGTATGATTATGTTATTGAAGTTAATTTGGTTCTGTTGAACTTAATGTACGATTTATGTTCGTGGTCCTCCCCCAAGGGGACATGCTTTACCCTGGTTAAATAAATATATATTTGCAGATAGCTGCATCAGTTCCGATAGAAGATATCTATTTCTTCGTCGAGACATTGTCCAATGCCGTGATTTGAAAGGCTGCGTTAAGATCACAAAAGTTTGTGATGGCCAGAGGGACTGTTCGGACGGCTCGGACGAGGTCAGATGTGGTAAATCTCCTTACCCTGTATGGCGTGGATCGTACTGATAATTTATTGTGTTTGTCAGCATGAAATATTAGGAAAAATACTAGGTGTTGTATAGCAACAAACGGAATGTTGACATTTAATTCTATACGCCTATAATGATTAGTGCGACTTTTGGTATGGCACAGTCTGCACACAAAAAATAAAGGTAAAGATGGAAAACGTATGTCTGATATAAGTGTGTTCATTCTTTAGAAGTTATGCTGGATGAGACACAATTCTCCTGTTTAAAGATTTGTTTCCCACCCCATGCCCTTTCTAACTCTGAAAGACGAATTCTGCCGTCTTCACGGTTTATTCGGGGACATTGCCTTCTGGAAGTGCCATGGTGCCCCTGGGTGTATCAAGGCAGAGTTTCTGTGTGACGGCGTTTCTGATTGCGAGGACGGCTCCGATGAAGATAACTGTGGTAAGAAGTATTTTTTACTTGCCACTTTTTTTTTGCTGCAGATCTAGGCTATGAATAGTAAAGATAAACATGTTCTCCAAGGAGATCTCTTTTGCATATCAAAAAATTCGCAGTTAGGATACAACAAGATTTCTCCGGTGTTACTGACGAAAGACACCGGATGGCTGTCTGACCGTCTCTAAAATCATATGCAGTTGCTTAATTAACTTGTCTTTTGGCGTAAAGTCATCCGTTTTTAACTTTATCTAGACTAGGCTCTTGGGGCCTTCCTGGACCAGGGAAGGGGCTGTTTCAGCCTACTCATGTGCTGTTTAAAACATTGACGAGATCAGAATTCTTAATTGCCATTTACTGCAGATATTTCACCAAGATCTAACCGTTTATACTATTTACTTCTTCGAGGTATCACTAACACAGATAAACCGGCGAACGAAGGCATATTGCTTTACGTGTTTAACTTCAGTCGCCGGTTTATCTTGATATCTTTCCCAACAAACTCAGATGCTGTGTGCGAGTCTGTCGGATACTGGCCCTGTCGATCCGCACTGCCTCCTTTCCCCAAGTGCATCAGTCGGCAGGAGAGATGTGACGGCTTTGCGGACTGCCGGGACTTCTCAGACGAGGAGGGCTGTGGTAAAGCCCCCTTTACAAATCAAAAATTTAGGTCGGCCGAGTTGTCAGTGAGCTCTAAATTACGAGGAGGTATGGTCCTGATGCCGACGAAGAAACTCTACCATTTGTTCGTACGCATCAGGGTCATGCCTCCTCGTAATTTAGAGCTCGCTGACAACTCGGCCGAGCTAAATTCTTGATTTGTAAAGGGGGCTTTGCGCTTCTGCTGATTCACATTTTTGAATGCTATTTGTAAGTCCCATGCTTTGGAAAAGTTAATTTTCCACACAATCAGTGTATGTCTCGGAAGTTATCTGTTGTTTTATACCTATTTAGTTTTTCTATGAAGAGGATCACGTATAAATATAGTTAGAACCCGTGAACCCGTACCTCCAAATTTGCGATGTTTTCACAGCACATTTTGTTAATGACCAAGTCTCTCGAGAGCACTCGCGAAAGATCTCGGACACTATCAAATTATCGACCAAGAATAACGTAAGACCCACAGTAAGATTAAGGAGGCAGTTCACATCCAGCTGGAAGGTGCGAAGCTGAACCGCAATGATGGTTGGGAGCTGCAAAGTCCTACTAATCCCTGCTCTGCAAGGAAGACGCAAGTAAAAAAAGTCTCGGGCCTAGTCTAGTGCTCACGCGAGACTAGGTCACTACGAAACAAAGTGTATTGTGAAGACATTGAGAATTCGAACGTAACGTTACGTGCTAATGCCTTTGAAAAAGTGTCACTTAGGATGTCACAGAAGAATATTCGGACTACAAACGTTAACCAGAGTAGTTTCTATCTTCTCTACAACCCTTTTTTCAAGGTTACTGCGGAGAGGACGGAATGGCTGTTATTGATAGGATAGATATCAACTACGAAGGTGTAATGAGTGACAAAATGGCGATGCGTCAAACCCAATGCATTCCCATCGTGCACCTGTGTGATGGAGTCATCGACACAAGTCACATGTGGATAGATGGGTTCCACGATGAAACTGATTGTGTCCAAGGTATTTGTCGTATCTATATCTATATCTATATCTATCTATATACAATTACTTCTTATATATATATATATGTGTGTGTGTGTGTGTGTGTGTGTGCGTTTGTGCTATATTTATTCTGGGACATAACAGAGCTTCGGTAAGTGTTGAAATTTTACAATTTACAACAAAGTGCATATGATGTTGATGTTGCAGGGATGCCACGCCCGTGCTATGACATACGTGAACCTTCAGCGCACTCGTGGAAATGCCCTGGAGAAAACACCTGTTTGGAACAGCACCATATTTGTGATACGGTTCCGCAATGCTTAAATGGAGAGGACGAAAAACATTGCGGTTAGTTTCTTATTGTAGCATTTTTTAAAGAAACGGTATTTTTTTAAAAATTCAATAACATGGCCTAACATGATGGTGGATCCCAAAGGATAGGCACACTGGAAGAATTGTTTTGGGGCAGACAAGTTATGCAAATTTTCTTTCTTTTATGATTTCATTGTTTCTTTTATTCTAAAATATCAACATGTTTCATATTTGTTATTTGTCTTGTCTTGAAAACAGATACATACTGCGGGTCCATCGGAGGATGGAGGTGCCAGTGCGAACAGCTTACACAATGCTACTTTGAAGTGAATAAGTGCGATGGTGTTAGATCATGTCACATGTACACAACTAGGGCTCATGACAGGACGGAAGCTCTCTCATGCGCCGATGACGAAACAAACTGTGGTACACCATTATTTGATATTAGACAAAGAAAACGAATATGAACGGAAAAGAAACCAAGGCAATAATTTTTTTTTAAATCATAAGGGCTCATGTAATTGGGATTAAGCTATGTTCCTAGAGGGGGAAATGTATTCGATAAGATATAGAATCTGGCATTTCAGACACCATGAACCTTTTGCAAATGAAAAGCGTGTAATCATTGTAGATGTCTTCATATTACAGAAGAACATTGCAAGTCTATTGGAGGCTTTTACTGTGGTTTACCCAGCAATACATGTATAGACATGGATCGTGTTTGCGATGGCATTGCTGACTGTTCGTATATCTATGTCGGGTTCTACAAGCACGCAGATGACGAGATTGGTTGTGGTAATGAAATCTTTTGCTGTTGGCTACTCGAATTGATAGCGTTTCTCTTAAACCACCATACGGGGTCAAAACGGACTCCAGGCATATATATATATATATATATATATATATATATATATATATATATATATATATATATATGTATATATATATATAATGTTTATGCATGGTCCAGTGGGGTCAAAACTGACCCCAGCAAAATGTGCATTTTTTTAAAAACAAAATTTTGAGACCCACAACTAAACTACTAATCGTATGACCTCCAAGTTTTTAGACAACGATGTACATATAAAACATAATTATGGTAACAACTTTGTTACTTGGTTTGAGGGTTAATTAATCGTCTTCCTCTGCTTCCAGAAATTAAGTCAAACCCAACCTGTTTAGAAATAGCCAAAACTAACATTAGAGTATCTTCTTTTTACAACCAAGCTTATCACTGTTCATTGTCCCATGTATCTTTCTTGATATGTTTCTACCATGCACTTGCAATTAGCCCCCGGCCATGAACTTGCAAATAAACTTTCAATTATTTATTGCACTATGCTGTTGATGTAAAGACGTTTACGGCGCTTTACCCTTTCCAGTCAAATATTCTTTTATCGTTAACTTTACATTTTTAATTAAGGGTTAATGACCGGCCCCGAGGTGTATATGGTGTGATAATGCCTGGGCCTTTGCTATAACCAATGAATGAAACCACAGAGTGAGCGAAGCGAACCAGGTGGTTTTATAAGCGTCTACTGTGGCTCTGTAGGCCGATCCTGGTATGGCAGTCACGACCACAATTAGGACATATAATGGCATATAATGTATCATTAAAACATTAATGTCAGGGCCCGGTAACTAATTACAGCTTTTTTATTTCAAATTCAATGGATAATGTAAGAAAAATGTTACTTCTTACGACAGGTACCTGCATCGGGGCGTGGGAAGGCATTGACATGTACATCAGAAGGCTTATGTCTCGAACGTTGGTTACTAAGCATGGTGATCTAAGTATTGAAGACCTCATTAATCCAAATGATGAATCTATCTATGACTACACATGCAGCACAGGAGAGTGCACTTCAAGCTTCTTCTTCTGTAATGATAAAAATGAATTCGACTGCGGCGACTGGGAGGACGAGCAAGGCTGTGGCGAGTTTTTTTTTCTTATTCGTCTGAGAAATTATTTACTAAGGACATTGTCGTAGAATATTGGATTATGACAGTGAACCATGTTTATGGTGACAAAATCTGTGATATCTGACAAAAACCTTCTGTCTAAAGAATGCAATTTTTGATGGGGCAATGTAAAGTAACAGGTACGTATATACGGGTGTATATATAGTTGGTCAAATGCTTATTACTACGTGTATGATTCAATGGTTGTGGATAACGAAAATGTTATACTTTGGTTTCATATGGTCTTAGAATCTCACTAAGAGAAACACATTTTGTTTAAAACTCATGAACCCAATTTAATTAAGTTTGCCTTTTTCAGAAGACAACACTTGCTTTGTTTTAACGTGTGAGGAAACCCACAAGTGCGTTATAGCTTACGATACCTGCGATGGATTGCCTGACTGTTTGGGTTTTACAGAGGAAAAGAACTGCAGTAAGATTAGTTTTAACTATTTTGATAAGAATCCCATAAGAATCCGATGATTCATTCGTTTTGCCTTTTCACATTGACCAATTGGCAGCTAGATAAAGCATGTTTTCAAGTGATAATGTCTGTTACGAATAAGTGCTACGTTTTGATTTTCTTACACTCAAGAATACTCAATAAACTGTAAGTTGTAACATTTCCTAGGAGAATAAAAAAACAGCCACATGTAATGCTACAAGTAATAACCCGTATTCAGACCATTTCTATATCTTACAAATGCTTTACCTGACTTACAAAGAAATAACACAGAAATATAGACATGAACACAGCACTCAAGTTCATATCAAGAAATAGTTCCGGAATAAATCCTGCTTAATTCAGCATTTTTTTTAAATGACACAGCATCAACCACCTGTTGGGATACCTTGATCGAACACCATGAATACAAGGCAATCAGCATCGCTCAACATTGTGATGGCCAAGATGACTGCAGAACAGGTCTAGACGAACATCCGAGGAGATGTGGTAAATAAAATCTACGCTTTTTTACACACACCGAATGACCTTTCTCTTCTTTTCTTACTGCCCGCCCCTGTTGATTTTTAACGATATTTTTTCTGTAAAGGCGTAGAGTTAAAATAGAGAGAAAAAAAACTAAATTACATGTTTGTACTTGAACAGCCATGTTTACAGACCGACTGCCGTGTATCCGGTCCAATCGGTTTGTTTCAAGAATCAACATCTGTGACGGCATACCGGATTGTGTGGATGCTTCAGACGAAGATGCCTGTATTGGTAAGCGCATGATTTTAGGATGCCCTGAAGTATTGTCCAATGAAGGAAAATGCCAGATAGGGCGGATTGTACAGAGGTATTTTTTTCAAATTTACATATGACGCAATTAGAGTCAGTCAGATTCTCATCAATGAAAGTTTGCGTCGTGTCAAAACTCTAACCCTAACCCCTAACCCGTACCCTTTACCCCTAACCCTCACCCTGACCCGAAACCGTTACCCCGATATTTGTGGTATCAATCTCTATCTGTGGGTTTGAGCACAACCTTCATTGTGCTGTACTATAATACTTCCTAATGTTTTCTATAGGGAGGGGAGCTTGTCTGCTACCAATATCCTTACTTCAAGAGAAGTATTCAATCGAACAAGGTATTGACACAGATCAGGCTATTCACAGTAGCCATGAACTGGCACTGGCTCAATGGACAATAGAGAAAAGTGATGACTGGTTGCAAATTTCCTTCGAGAATCCCGTACAGCTTGCCGGAGTAGTAATATTTGGTTCAAGGCTATCGCGTACTCTACAGTTTTCGTTGGAGTACGGGTTTTGGACTGGTTGTTTGACAGAGTATACAGAAGAGGAAGAAATAAAGGTATTTCAACATAGTATTTTCAAGCAATTTTAAAGATTTTTAGCTTCTATTTTTCATTGCATTTGTCTATCAAACATGATATGTACAGTAAGGACAAAAGTCGTGTCATATAGAAATATCAGATAAAAAAAGGTAAGGAGTTTTGGTAATATTTAACGTATTATGATGTCTTAGATATTCCAATCACAAACGGGTGCTGCTTGGAATGGTGAGCATTACCTTGCCGTAGCAGTGCAGGCCAGGCTGGTGAGGCTTACGGTGGTCCGACTATGGTGGGGTAGAACTGTTGGGGAGGTAGGACTACTGGGATGTCCCGTCAAAGGTAGAGTATCATAGGAAACGCAAGATTTATTTACATTTCATGCTTTGTAACAATGGACTACTTTATCAAGATGTAAAGATAAAATATGTTGAATATGAGGACCTGGACGCTTTCTAACCGATAGATGTAGAAGTATTCGTGTGCTAAATACTTTGCAGCTATTGACACGATAACGCATGCAAACAGTATTTAGCATGTTACATTTATGTTTTCCAATCTAACAGAGACGCCGTACTGCTGTATGTCTTGTAGAATCAAGTATGTCATGTTTGACTTTTCATCAACAGAACAACTGTTACATTCTAACCAATTTTGCATGGGTGTGTGTGTGTGTGTGTGTAGAGTATCGTATAAAGGACAAAGCCTGTGGCAAAGGCTGGACGATGTTTGAAGAACGCTGCTACCAGAAGTTCCCCTCACCACTTGACTGGTGGGCTGCGGAGAGGTACTGCCAAACTCTAGGTGGTCACCTGGCTGCCGTCAAAACGCCACAGGAAAACGACTTCCTCCGAGACAATATTGGGAATGGATGGATAGGGATGAAGCTTGGTGCTGTCTTGATCAAGAAAGAAAGAGAGGTGTACTGATTCAATCTGTTTTTACCTGCTCTGATTACTTATGAAAACTGAAAAAGAGACTCATATAAAAAAAACATAGTAGGAATGAACTGGCAGCTACAATTACCCATTATTGCGCCATTGGCAAACTCTTTTCATTTCATCATTAGGCGTTATTATTACTTCCTTGTATACCATACTGAATGCATGATGGCGCAGTAAGTGTAAGTCAGGTGTCATAATGTTGAGGTTTGTGTGATGCTTAGGACACAGGACAACGGTATATCTACAGGTCTTTACAGGTCAGTTAGTTTGTTTCCTGTCTCTCACCCGACATGTACTCTACTACTGCGAAAGGGTTACAGTCCTTAGAACAGACTAAGCCGTGGTTCACATTGTCGAAAACAGCTACATGTAGAAGAATTTTCCCGGTACAATGAACCTGTAAATACTGTACATAGCGGCTGTCTTCTCTGTCACGACCAGTGGAAGATTAACTCTTCGGTGAGTGAAACTTGTTCGAGATCACGTTCAAATTCTCACATCTCAATTATTGTTGTTTCTTTTCTCCAGAAAATTGTTAACTTCACTTGGAGTGATGGAAGTCCGGCAGGGGACGCTTTAAAGAAACAGGATTTTTCATTCGATGATTTCCAGGAATATATCTGGAGACTAAATGATCCTTTCTGCGGCTTTCTAGAACACCAGGGTTTGTTTCGAAATTTATATACCGCATGATGAGATAAAGGAATCAAGCAATCCTTGTTCGACCAATCAGGAAATGACAATCGAATTGTGTATTTGGTTATCATAGAAATGTAAATTTTGTTTATCAATGAATATCCTTTGGCTTAATAGCTCGGTAATATCATTATCAACCTGATGTTTTAAAACCTTTGCAGGTTCGTGGGCTCTTCAGCCTTGCAGCCTTGTTGAAAAAGAATTCATCTGTGAAAAAGGTATGATAATTATCAAAAGTTTTGCTGTCAACCCCATGAACACTATCAATGTATACAAATTCCTGTGATTTTCTGGAATTTCCGAATGGCGGTTATGCCGGCTATATAGATACAGATACAGAAGCTGGTGTGTTACGCCGAAGGGTGGTTATACTTGCTATATAGATACAGATACAGAAGCTGGTGTGTTACGCTTAAGGGCGGGCCTCAACCTCACACCTTGACATGTCAAAAATATTCCTATTGATATTGACAAACAATGTAAGAGCAATGGTCACCGATAGAAATTGGAAAAAAAATTTACAGAACGAAACATTATGGTGTCCGTTTGGAATCCACTCGGTCATTTTAGTCGCAATAAAAGGTCGAATGTTGGCGATGTAAGAAGTGATGTAGATCTATGTGAATATAAATTTTAATAGACTGTAATCACTAGAAATATGTACAATCTGTACGCTTCAGTAATATTGTACGCTGTTTGTTTCGTGGTCCATAGATCCGTCCTCGCACCGCGCGGATAGCTGTGGAACTACCGGAGACTACAAGTACGATGACTTCGAAAGCGAAGCCGAGACTGACATGGGCGAACTGAATGCATATATACCGGACATGACAGGTATCCATCTGTGTGTCTTTCCGTGCGTATGCCTTTTAATATTTGTAGAAAGCATCATTGAGATACTCTCGAGATGCATTGTGATTGTATTTGTTATGTGGGTAAATGTTTGTTTGTTTGAACTTTTATTTATTCATGAGAAGCTCAAATCGGCCAGCAGGCCGCTTTTCATTGAGGTCATGAGGGAGGTCAGGGTCATATAAAATATAATACAGATATAGATTACATTGAGTACTAATAAATCCATCAACCTATATCACTACACATACATGGTACAAAACATATAGTGGTGCAAGAAGCTCAGTGTTTATAGTCCGTTTCCGTTCGTTTTGGTCAATTTCTTTTACTTCAAGAATCTCTTAAAGCTGGTCAGATTTGGAGCCGTACGTGTGTCTGGCGGTAGGTTGTTCCAGACATAGGGTCCACGGTAGGCTATTGATCTTCTGAAGGTCTCTCGATTCGGTTTTGGGACAACCAGTTGACTACTTGTGCTGTGTTGGGAATATGAATGTCAAAGTCAAGTTTGATCCTCCGTTGTGTGGCCTTGAAACCGAATCAGAACCTGCGGTCTTTGCATTGCTTGTCTTGGTCATGCTGCACAGTGTCATGGTTTTCTGATGACAGATACCCTTTGATGTGAGGAAGAAGGTTGTAGGTTCCAGTCCTCAGCCCTCTAGAGATTAACTCACATAATAACTGAGAGATTTGTATCATCCCAGCGTTTTCCACAATAGGACTTTAACCCTGCTCAGCCGGGGGTGCACGTTGAGGCCTGTGACAACTTTTATGTCGCATATGCCTTAACGGCTTACGGTAGAGCCACCAAACATGATGACGTTTCCTAACGTTTCGTCGAAAAAAATATAATGATTTAACAAAAGCTCATAAACTTTTGTGTTGCAATGGAAATGTATATCTGAAAGGCATTTTCTTTACAAAAGTCGCTGACTTCGAATTCGGTCTCAACAATTTAGATTTTTGGTTTCCTATTTTCTTAACTTATAGCTTATACTATTAAATTATACTATTAAAGGAAATTATCAAATATATTTTCATCATTATCATTTGTAGATTATGCTGATTTGATGACGTCATTGTTAAAAATTTAACAAGGTGGACAATATCATAATCTCAGCTTTAACCAGGTTATGGTCCCTTGAAATTTGTAGCTGAATGAGGTATCTGAACTTATTTCAGTATGCGATGATTGCATGACCAGGAAAACGTCCTGTGGGTATGTCCGATGCGGCATCCCTGACCAATACCGCTGTGGGCTGATCTACTCCCCCGGATACCCGACTGCATTCCCCTCCTCAGTCATCTGTCTGTGGACCATCGACGGTCCCCGCGGAAGCTACGTCACGCTTGTGCTGCTGGACGTAGATTTGCCCTGCGCCAGCCGCGTGCTGCAGGTCAGGGACAGGTTCCTGACGGTAGGGTGGAACACGATCCATGGGCTGTGTCGCGGCGAGGGCGAACAGAAGCGTTATGTGTCGAGCTCCAATGACATGCTGTTGGCCATGCTGGCGACGAGTCACAATACTGATTTTGGCAACAGTCGCGGGTTTATGGCGACGTTCAACGTCAGTAAGTTCAGCGCTAGCCGACAAGTGGAGGACATTCCCGATGATGCAGGTAAAACGACGCCATGTTGCAAGGAGTGGGATCATTTCTACCATACATCGCATTTACAAGTGTAATAAATGAGAATTATGCAACTAGAAAGACAAAAAATGCAGACTGTTTTCCCGCTAGCCTTGAGTCAAGCTACTCGCATACAATATCTTGCCATTAGGCTCGCACCAAAGTAATGTATGCGAGAGACACAAAGAATTGGGACTATGAATGGGGGCATCT
>NC_049980.1:34482208-34491750 GCF_000003815.2 Branchiostoma floridae | reverse complement strand
TATGAAACGTTTGTTTCAGAAAATCCAAAAGGTTCACAATGTATGACACAAGCACCAATAAAAAAACTCACATTTTCCAGATATAGCCATTTTATTTTACGTTGTATGAGGGGCACAGAAACTGCTGAACTAAAAGTACAAATAAAAAGAGGTTCAAAACAATAAAAATTAGCTTGGATTGATTTGATTAGCAGAAATATATTTCAACCGAATATTGATACAAATTGGTACCTTCTAGGTCTGTACGACATCCACCTGAACCGAACCTTTGTCTGGACCGATGGCATCCCGGTGACTTACATGGACTGGTGAGCGTCGTCTCGTCAACCACGTCAAATTTACTTGCTGTGGCCTTACAACGACTGATGTTTTGTTATTTATGTTATAGCCTTTGACCTCTGACCCCTCCTCATTACTTCCGTTTACTGAGTTTATGTTACATTTTTGCAATCAGTTTACTTCAGTTCTTCTCGTGTCATACTGTATACATGTACTTTTGTTGACTTTATGTTATTTGGTTGTTTTAATTTGTAATGTTGATGGACGACTCCAGGAAGAATAGAGTTATGATAATAATTGTAACTGTAATTGGAGATCACAATAAACAAACAAACCACAAACATGTGATAAAATGACATATCTTGTTTATTGTTTATTGTTTATTGTTTATTCTTAAGGTTGTTGGACCCGGACGGGCCATGAGGAAGGGCTTTCATAACATTTTGTACCTCATTTTCTAAAATCTAATAGTACGTGCGCGTGAATATGGCGCGGGCAGAGTAACGGTTCGTACATGCATGGCAACGGACACACATACCTTAATTCTGTATGGACTCTATATAAAGAAAAGATTTTACATGCACTTTGTCAAAGTAAAATGGACATCGAAACAAACAAACATCGCAGTAACTATACAGCGAGATTAAACACCTGATGGATTGTTTTCCCGTCACACCTCAGGTCACTCATGTTTTCCCGTCACACCTCAGGTCACCCATGTTTTCCCGTCACACCTCAGGTCACCTATGTTTTCCCGTCACACCTCAGGTCACCCATGTTTTCCCGTCACACCTCAGGTCACCTATGTTTTCCCGTCACACCTCAGGTCACCTATGTTTTCCCGTCACACCTCAGGTCACCCATGTTTTCCCGTCACATGTGCACACCTCAGGTCACCCATGTTTTCCCGTCACACCTCAGGTCACCCATGTTTTCCCGTCACACCTCAGGTCACCCATGTTTTCCCGTCACACCTCAGGTCACCCATGTTTTCCCGTCACACCTCAGGTCACCCATGGATATCCGAACATGGTTCCCACAGCCGGACGGCGCCAAGATGAACTACTGCGTTGCCATAGTGATGAAGAACGTCTGGGGAACTGACCAATGGTACGACGTGTCCTGCGATGAACGAGCCACAAGGTCCTTCATCTGCAAGCGGCCGGCAGAAAGAGCTGCCCGCCCGGGAGACACTGCCTAACAACGCAATCAGAGATGCCAGACTGAAACCTTTTATGTCCATGGGTACCGATACAGAAAATTCAGGTACAGGACCGGTTCAGATCCAGAGGATTGTCAGTGAAAACTTGCATTGCCGACTGCAGGTGGTCGCGGCTTGACATGTGTCTATGGGGACTGAACATGTCGGTCGTCTTGAGACGAAGGTTGTACTGTCAGTGTGGACGTTGACACGGCCGTAAGACCAAGCTTGACTGTAGATACTTGGTAGAAATGACTATGAACTCCACTATTCTTCACTTTTGTTATTTTCTTGGAGCGGTAAGTCCAAACGTGAGAAACGTCTGCCGGGTCCACTGATTTTTTTTCAGGTTCGTTTGTTTTAATAAGGCAACAATTTATATCAAAGTCAACATTGTCTTGAAATATTTGTAAACTAAAGTGATATTTAAAAAGTTAGGCGTGCGACAGAACATCTATGCTCTTTATACCCTTAAAGAACCTGTAACAGCTAAATGGAAAATAATTTATTGCAGGTAAACATCAAAACATAAGCGCTTGAACAACAAGAAGCGATGGCCGGCAAAGAATACAGAATTCAAGATACCTTGATGAGTTTTTAAGGGCCAATGTCAGGAATTCACTACATTCAAAACAATAACAACACCTGCTGTACGACCATTAGTCATTATCAGACTGGTGATGTTATGGATTTAGTAACATGGAGGCATCGTGGAGATATAAAGTTGCAAAGGAGGTATCCATCTACTGTTGATTTGGCATTTTGGATGTCATTTAACACCAGGCAATATTGTAGAACCTAAACTGTTATAGTTGCTTTTGGGGATTTGCATGTGTATGTGGCTAGTAGAGGTAAATCAGTGATTCTAATTTATATAAAGTACACCTTGCTACCAAATGAGAATGATTTCTTTATCTCAAGTTCCTTGTTCAACATGGAACAAACAGTTGTATATATATATATACATATACATATGTAAAATATATATTGTTAGGTAAGATGCTAATTAACATGCCTTCGGAGATAAAGTCCTTCCTCTAAAACGCTGTTTCGTCAATTTGAATCAATTTAGATTTATTAGAATTCAGTTTACCCAAAAGTCGCCGCTGTTTTCACGGCAAGACGGGATTGACATGTTGCGCCCCCTGCGAATTTCTTCATAATGACACGCCTTCATTTACTGACAAAGAACCATGGTGCAAAGAACCGACATTCAGTCTTCGAGACTGGCAAGAAAAATCTAAAATTCTGCATTATTGTAGAAATAGAAAGAGCCATAATTACCTGTATGAAAATGAAGGTATGATTTTACTCTGGATGATGTATTGGAATATATCTCAAGAACCGCTGAGTGAATTGCAATGGTTTCTGGAAGGTGGGGTGATAGGGTCTCAACTTGCTACGGTAGCCCATACAGACGATTTACAAATACGCTTTCTTTCTAGCCCGACACCCCCCCCCTCCCAAACACACACACACACACACACGCGCATGCACACAAACACATACGCACACAATGGTTTGAGTACACTACGTAACGGTTTACGCAGATGACGGAATGGTTTGCGCAGACGGCGGCGCGGAACGGTTTGCCCGTACGGCGTGGCGGTGTGCGCTCGCGACATACTAAATGTCTATACGAGCCACCGTAGATGACAGTTTCCGTTGGTGAGGTAGGATCAGGGATAGCTATCACTCCTATCACTTACACAGGCTTGACACAGTGTGTAGGCTCGGAACCGAACAGATCGGGAATAAGCAAGTTTGTTAGACAAACGTCTCAAAGGTTTTCCCCGCGAAGTTGGACAGGTCCTGCTTCCCCGTCATGATGAGAGTTCGCAAAAGGAAGGAAATGTTGTGGCTGAGCGTCCCGCTGATGACTGTCGTGGGGACTGTTCTCGTGCTGGTGGCACCGGGCAGGCAGGAATATCCTACGGGAGGAGGCGCACTGCGGCCCGACAAAGGTGGGTGGCATTCACGGTCTGCCGGCTTACCTGGTTTGATTATGCCATTGTATATGACTGAAATGTACTGCACATGGTACAGCGTATCCTCTTCTAAATTCCTCTGCTAGTCTACCTTACAACTGGCTGTCCAATTGAGAACTTTTACCGTTATTGGTTACATTTCTAACATTAAGGCATTCTGTTCCATACTGCCCTACATTATCATATCTGGCTACATGTGTTTTAACCTCATTTCCACAACTGCAAGTAGTTGTTTTCTTGAAACCGTAAAGCTACTGAAAGAGCAAAATAAAGCATACCTAGGCGTGTCTTAATCTTCCCTTGGCGGAAGACAAAGCTGACATTACAAACGGTTACTTTTAACCTTAACTATCTAGGGCATGTAAAATGTAGGTTATTCAAACCATTGCAGGGTGTTTTGATCCAACATCAACACAAAAAGAGAACAATAGCCATCTCATTACAATTCTCTCATTCTTGACAGTTCTCTATATGACTGAATCGCTGTTTTGAGCATGTGGGAAGCTCTGTATAATCAGTCTTTCACTTCCGTTTTAGGCGCAGCTTTTAAAGCTTGACAACCCTCTTTCGTACACAATCGTCCATTATTAAGATAATCATGGTCGGAGGATTAAATACGTGTGAGGTAATTAATAACGTTATATCTAATCCCCTGGGGTATCAATCAATCTCCAAATTAATCAAACCTCGCGTTTTGTTAAGTACCGAAGACACAAAATGAACAAAATGTAGCGAATAAAGGGATTCTTTTGAGACTAGATAATCGTGACTTATTACCAACGAAAACTGTAAAAAGGTTCTCTTTTCAGTGACTGCCAACCTGATAAAACTATTCACTGATACAGAATGGTGTTTTAGCTTAGACAATTGCATGAACTGTATCAAAACAATTTAGCATTTTTCCGGGAATACCAACCATAGCAATGTAAGTTTATTATGAATAAATGATTTTGGAGAATTGATATTCAACAAATATCCGTCTATGGATAGTGAGTAGTATCTAAACGCTGGAACAGGACACTGTGCACGTAAGTCAATCTCCAAAATGTGTAAATCCTCGAGTGTGTAAAAACCGAAGCTTTATCATTTTCTCTGTAAATTCCAGGAAGATCGAAGTCTCAGACTAAGTATTACCGAGGAGTACAAGTCTAACGGAGGCGTGTTTGGAGATTTTGTATTCAGGAAATGTCCGTGTATGGATTGTGAGTAGTATAAACGGTGCAGCAGGGCACCGCGCACGCCAGATCCGCGCAGATTGGAGTGGTTCCCGCAGACTGATCCGGTTAGCTCGGCCTCGCCTGTCCATGTTCATTTAGCAAATTGGAGGAGGGCAGGGAGGAGATGAGGAGGGTTTAATTTGGCGCTGCGCCCCGCGGTAAGATGGATGACGTTCACGGCCAGATGGTGTGCAGCCGTCTGTCTGAAGACAACGTCAAGTAAGTCCAGTGTGGCTCAACTGGTAGAGCATTCGGCTCGGAATCTAGAGGTCCCGAGTTCGACACCCGCTGCGCCCCGAGGTAAGATGTATGACGTTCACGGCCAGATGGTGTGCAGCCGTCTGTCTGAAGACAACGTCAAGTAATCTCCAAGCCGATCCTACGGTAGCATAAGATAGTGTCAAAAGCTGGCAGAGGTGTGAAGCCGGCTTAGGAGTACATTTGGCTACCGGAGTAGGGGTATCCCAGTAGCTGATGAATCCCTATGCAATTTTAATTGATACTATCACATGCCATCGATGAATTTGCCAGGAGACTAAATGTCAAGTACGTCTACAGTAGTGGAGCACAGCACCCCCCCCCCCCCCTTCACACACACACACACACACGTTTTGTCGTTTTTACGGGTTTTACCTTCGCCAAGAAAGTTATGCTTTCGGTTCCGTTAGTTTGTTTCTTAGTTTGTCAAAGGCGGCAGAAGCTGTGAATAGATCCTTGTGATACTTGACAAGTGGATACGAGTTGGGACAACGAAGGTGAAGTTTGATAATGAGCCTCCTAGCGGCTCTCTATGGAAAACAAGACAAAAAAGAAGACAGAGGTGTCTCACTCAAGCAAAATGCTAACAGAAAGGATTTTGTACTGTTATTTTCACCTTCTTGGACCAACATAATCACCATGTAACGAGGCCGCATGTACGGTTGGTAAATACGTCGAATTGTACGTATGTTTCTACGTTTGTGTCAAACAGTTGCACAGAATAAAAACCTATCTGCAAAATCAATTATCCTTTCGAAAGAAAAATGAACAGTTCACATTGCTTCATTATGGCATAATCACAAGTGTTACATTTGTCCAAGACTTTACCCATTGCTGCAACTTCTAGGATGTCACAACTCATTACATACAGTATTAGAGGATGCGTTTATTTTACCTAGTGTCTCTTAGAAAATGAATTATTTTTCTCCCTTCTTCGGACATAAACGGGTTTGGCAGGATTTGCGTCATGCCGGGTGATTTAATTTGAAAAGCTCCGGACCGGTCATAAAACTAAATCAAATATGTCCGACGACATGGCAGGAAATGAACAGAGGGATGGACATTAAACCAAAGCAACAGTTGATGGAATATTCGATTTTATTCAAACATTCCAACTTGAACTGTAAAGTCATGCAGTTCACGGAAAATATGACGGAGATTTGGTTTTACTCAGCCACAACATCTGTAGCTGACTACTAGTGAGCTACTACTACTGCTACATCGTTACGACTCTGAGACCTGATTGCAGGAGTGGAGTGGGAACGAGTCACTAGCTATCATGGAAGAAACCATCCAGGGGGAAGTAGGAGACAACGGAACGAAATGGAGGATAATATCAGAGACTGGAAAGGCATGACAACAAAGTAAAACATTAAGAAAAACAAATAAAAATGAGAAAACTGGATACCGGATCTTCTCTGGTGCCCCAAAGGTCTAATAGATAGACTAACGGTTAAGAGATAGGTAAGCTGGTATTACACGTACATTCGCATAGTCTTGTCATCAACTCGATATACATAGTTGATTGAAGTGCACTGTTGACAATTTAGTACAACGGATTTTTGGTGATAAGACGAATATTTAAGAAAAGACCAGGTCCTTCCAGTGCTTTCTGATTATGGATATGGGTTTCATTTATTTCATTTTTATTGATTTTTGCAGGTGATCACATTTTCGTGACCTGTTTTCGGGTGTCCCTGGACACATAAAAAGTCGTCCGAAAAGGGAACAGAACAAAATTAATGCTGACATACGAAATAGAACACGCATTAATTACCAGTCATTTTACATACTGTACTTTGCCCAACTTGTTGTTTCTAACTTGATGAAGAAGAGATGCTGCCGCAGTGAGCGTTAGTTCAGTGTCCAGAAATGCTCCATGTGGCCTCATATACACTGAGCAAAACTAAAAAAAAAAAAGATCATTTCTCGAAGTAAGGCTACACTGACTTAATCTTATGTGTCAATCTGCACGCGCGTTGATTTTCATCTGTTCTAAAAAAAACTGTGGCCACATGTCACCAATATCATCCCTGGTCAATCAGAATTTTATGCTTGCCAGAGGATCTGCTCTCCATGGTAAGGGAGCAAATGGTCAGGGCATGGTACCACAACGTTCTCGTTCCCCCATTTAAAACAGAATGGCAATAAAAACTTTATGGAATGGTGATGACTGTATCTTACACGTTTACTGGAGGTGTAACGTTACATAAGACAAACCAAGCCTGGGAAAGAATGGACTAGATGTTCAGTCCTGTGGTTTAGCAGCATTTTTTTCTTTTTATGGACTTTTCTTTTTTTTCTCCCTCGCGCATTAGCTTTGGGGTCTCCAGAGGATGTTGTCCATAAGATTAAGTCATTGTGGCCTGATTGAAGCAAAAAGAACAATGCTCGTGAAATAAACATAAAAAGGTTGGTATTCATATTTCTGAATGGACCAATTCCCTGGACCCAATTTCCGCTCATTAATTACTCTCCCCTTAACATCACGGAACCCGCACATTACAGAAAAAGTGGGATCCTTCGTCTGCTACCGCCTAAAAAAAAGAGGTCATACCCAATAACCTACATTCTAGAGTTAACAATTACTCTAAAGTAGTCGCTTACGAACACCACATTGTTTACCATTTTTGGTGATTTTCTGAAACTTGCAATTAGCCCTCGGCAAGAATTTGCAATGCACTGTCCTCTGGGAATGGTCATCACAGTGGGTCAGCACTTGACGTCATCGTCATGACCTTGGTTGTAAACCGCCGGAAACACAATAACATCAATCGGTATCGATCCGCCGCGGGCAATCATGGTTAAGTGGAGAACCTCCGGGACTGGTCCGGCACGATGGGTCAACAATAGTAGTCTCTTACCAGACTTCGGCCGGCTGAACAGTAATGCAAGAATGGGGGACTTTGGCCAAGTTAGGAATAAAAGCTAGGTGCCCTTTGTGAAAGACACTTTACACGATTTTTCTCACGCCACCCAGGCGTACAAATGGGTACCTGGCAACGGTTGGGCCATGGGGAGGTAAAGGGCAGTGAAAGGAGAGGGTGGGCCCCGCCTCCCTAATACTGTGCACTGGACACAGTGGATAACAACCTACTGTCCCTATCAAAAAGGCTGCGGGACTAACTTAACCATTTAGTTACCTTAAAAAAACCTGTCATGAATAGCTTTGAAATTTAAAAAAAAGCAACAACACATATATAATCAGCAGTCAGAAATTGGATACAGAAACAGTAAGATACCACAGTGTAGCCCCTGATCAAACGTCTCGTCCAATATTGCCCCAACAAACTGAAAATGAATTTCACTTTGTCACGGAATGCTCCAGATACGACGTATTGCGTAGTAAGCTATTTACTGTTTCTCGCAACAGATTTCAAGAGCCTTGGTACCATACGCAGATTTCAAAAATATCTTAAAATAAGACAACTCTCACAGTGCAAAAATAGGTAAAAACATCAAGGGTTGCTTTGTTGATAGAAAAGATACTGAAAATTGCCATTGGCCCCATCTGATTGTAACCAGACAGATGTGCCTTCACCGATTAAGCATTTAAGATATATTTTGCATCTTCATGATGTAGTTTATCGTTGAGTGTACAAAGTCACTGTCCTTTTTGTTGCTTTACTTAAGCTTCCATATAGGACGAGGTCAATCAACACAAATAACCAGAGCTTGGATAATGGAATTTGGAAACGATAAACTTAGATAAAATAAAAGTCCATCATCCCTAAAAGATGGAGATTGCTTGTAGGCAATTTGGTTTACATAGTTAATTAGTAAATCAATCTCATGGCATGTCCATTCTGTGCATAGACGTGAAATGGCGACAGCATATTCTAGTAATTCAAGAGTATGTCCCTATTTGTACAAAACATAAATGGTTATTTCTATGGCAAGTGCTCATACCGTTCTCCAGTTTGTTACAACTGCAAATGTTCATAATTTTCTTCAGTTTCTTGTCATCGGAAGTGTTCAAAATGTTCTGCAGTTTGTTGCCATGGCAAGTGTTCAAATATTCTGCAGTTTGTTGTCATGGCGTGTTCATAGTGTTCTGCAGTTTGTTGCCATTGTAAGTGTTCACAGTGTTCTGCAGTTTGTTGCCATGGCAAGTGTTCACAGTGTTCTGTTGTTTGTTGCCATGGCAAGTGTTCAGTGTTCTGTTGTTTGTTGTCATGTCAAGTGTTCATAGTCACGACAGTGTTCTGTAGTTTGTTGCCATTGTAAGTGTTCACAGTGTTCTGTAGTTTGTTGCCATGTCAAGTGTTCCAAATGTTCCGCAGTTTGTTGCCATGGCAAGTGTTCCAAATGTTCCGCAGTTTGTTGCCATGGCAAGTGTTCACAACGGTATTTAGTTACGTTTCTATGCTATGGCCAGCATTCTTGAAGCAAAGTTCTGTCACTGTTATTATAACACCAGACAGTGTCCCAGCAAGCCCCCATGGATGGCACCCATGTGATTTCCCACATCCAATACCCGAAATGAGCACAGCACAGCTGATGTTGATTGGTCCGCAAAGGCGTTGGAAACAGGAACAGTAGATTGGATTTGCCTATTCGTCATTGTAACCACAAGCTCCCCGTCAGAACTCCAATCTC
>NC_049980.1:34464067-34482076 GCF_000003815.2 Branchiostoma floridae | reverse complement strand
TTGCGGTCAGACTGAGAACTCGTCGTTGGGAGCTGTGATGTCTGGTTTCTATGCTTACAAAGAATCTTGAGCTTGTTTTCACGGTGAAGAAAAGAAGAATCCTGAAGGAACCAGGAGATTGAGAGAACGGTTACGTACGATGGTGCCATTTTACATTGGGATTGCATTGAGATTTGTAGAATCCAAATTCGGATCGACCTTACGGCATTGGCAATGTATAAACTGCCTGTACCTATACGAGAATGACAGTCTCGTTAGACATATCTGTAAGCTGATTCCCAGCAGATTTCCAGGTAGAGTCGATTTGATTGATGGCCACTGCAGACTGTACAGTTCTTCATCATCAGTCATTGTTTACATCGCTGGTACACACACACATACATCACATCATACACACACACACATACATCACATCATACAACGGGACGGTAGTTAATGTCGAACAGCCTCTTGTTTAACAAGGTTTACATCGCCAGCGGATATTACACTTTAAGGATGGCCGCTTGGGAGGCATGACTTACAGTGGTACATGGCTACAGACAAAAAGCAAATTACTCTCCTTTTAACGTCGCAAAACCCACACATTACAGAAAAAGTGGGATCTTTCGTCTTCCACTGCCTCAGCAAAAGATGTCAAACCCAATAAGTTACATCTTTAACTAGTTTAAGTTAGACTAGAGTAGTCGCTTAGTGTGCTGTTTACCATTATTTGTATGTCATTGTTTGTCACTTGCAATTTGCCCTCGGGCAAGAATTTGCAATAAAACTTATACTATCAAAACTTATACTTTATTTATTGAGATTCTCCTACTGAAATTTGAGATGTGTGGGCAACAGGATTAGTATATGTTTTACAAGGCTGACATCTCCAGCGTGCAGTTAAGAATACTTTAGCTATTAGCTATTAGCTTGATACATTCTAATAAATGACAAAACTTTCTAATAAATGACAAAATTAAACAAAATAACAGTCATCATGAAACAACAGATTTAAGTATTAGGTATTTCTAGTTTGTAGTTTGTAGTTAATAGCAGGAGCCACTGTGCTTTTTGTTGTGTCATTAATGCTTCTCCCTGTGATTCTGATAAACAGGTACTAATGTCGCCCACACCGGACACGACCAAATATCACGGCGGTTACTGCAGTTTGTGACCGATCACATTCATTCGACGGGGGAGCCCGACCTCCAGTATCTGGACGGGGAGATCCCGAACTGCACCCTGGCCTCCATCGAGCAGTTCCCGCCGGACCCCATGCCCGCCTCGGTACGGAACCAGGGAGGAGTTCTCCTGCATGTTCTCGTGGCCGTGTACATGTTCTCCGCTATCGCTATCGTGTGTGATGATTACTTCGTCCCGTCACTCGAGACCACAAGCACAAGTAAGTACCATTACGGCCAGATCACGCACTACACACTGACACGTTGCCAACCGTCGGATTCCGGCGCCTTTTATCGATTCGCAATATAGACTATTCCAAGACTGCAGTATTGAATAATTGTCGGTGTTATAGCATCGCCGATTCGCTAAATATTCACCTTCATTAGAATCGAGAATTTTTTTATGTGTGTCTGTGTTTGTGTTTCCGGATGTTTGTGGTCAACATAACTTTAGAGATGAAATGTGATGATATTTGTTATGTGGATAGGGGTTGGGCAGATGACGGATAAGGTTGATTTTTGTTTCTAATTAGTCTCGGAGTTCTACCTGATTGCTAGAAAAAGTCACCATTCTCATTATTTTACACCAATAATGCAAGTAATTTGAAAATATAAAAAAAACATATTCACTTTCTTGAATATAAAGATTCATAGATCTTTTTCAATGCAAATATTTTGGACTTTTCAATTCGTAAGTTGTAAGAACTATTGAAAAAAATCGTTCATTCAGTAGATAATGTTGCTGGTCTGGATACTAGTAACTGTGCACAGACCAAAACTGTGTAGGTAAATAGGTCCATTACTTTGCAGAGACTCGTGTGATCAGTGGGATGTTGGTTGTTAGGATTAGTGCTTATACTTTACTTTAAAAATAAAACTTTAGTCAAAAAGCAGACACAAATATAGACTGTAATGCATTGCTCAAACATCTATTACAACAAGCTGATCAAACTTCACTGGAACGGCAACAACTTCAAACAAAAGTCACAACGATGTCCAATGGTTTAAGAAAATCAGTAACATTTACAGAAATTTGTAATTAATGTTCAAGTAATCATAAACAATGTTTACAGCACAAACGTTTCATACTTACTCTATTATGTCAAACTGCATACAACTCATTGAGTTACAACAATTTCTTACAATCCAAGTAAACATCAGGCAACACATTAAATAACATTGTGTCACGTGACCTGTGTTGCTTTTGAGTGCTAAAGAAAAAAGGCGGCTGCCTTCTAAAAGCTTCTCACCACAACTTTCCTTGCCTAACAGTTAAATTCTCTAGGTTAAACGTATTTGTCCATTATGGAAAATTATGACTATCTATTGTGGACTTGATGATGATGATGATTGTGGACTTACTCTACGCGCCGTCATAATTCTATAGATTAGCACACCCAATCCAGCAGACAGTACAGACCCCACCAATAAAACCACCAAGGGCAGAATGTGCTGCCAGTCCGAGTACATGTACCACGTAACAACCATTGCAATGTTGAGTATTAACGTGTCCATTGTCTTTATGAAAAATGCACTGTCTTTATAATAGTGTAAAGACGTTATGCTGAAGGTGTCCACTGCCACCTTTAAACCGACTAGAATTGTTTGTCTTAGAAAGTTGATTGAATTTTCCTCTATGCATAGATCCAATGTGATAATGATTGTCATCGTGAACCAATTAGACAATATGCAGACGACAAATACTGTCTTTTGAGATAAAGACAGGACTATAGCTGGTACGCGAACACCAAGCTCCACAAATTTCCACGCAGTAAACAAGAATAGGATAGGATATCCATGACTAGAAGATTCAATTTCTGTCTTCCACCAATATGTGACAACAGCCTTGATTGATGATAGCAAGGATATCACCATGGAGATGACCTTCATGACGCTGACCTGTTCACCTGTGGAGAGGATGACGTAGATCTGTAGACACAGCTGAGGGCTGCTCTCCAGCGTAGCCTCTATCAGATGTGCATAAGGAAGTCGAGCTTTTAAAAGTTCTTCCACGTCTTCGTCTTGCAGTAGCAGATGGCGGACATTGAAATACTCCAGAAACACTCCCAACTGTAGTATACATAGCAGGCTTTTATGACAATGGTTTTGCTTTAATGCTAAGACAAAGTTTGTTATAACTAACGGACCAATCACAAACCCCAATGTCCAGCCAAACCAGGCGATATCCCCGCTATAGTAGTACTGAACTGCCAGCACCAGATCCGTGATGATATCAGCCACGTACAGGCCCAGTGGGATGACCACAAGGCGAAGGACCTTCCCAATCTTGGAGTTCCAGGCTGACTGTAGGCGACCAGGTTCATCCGTTGTTTCTGCCATGTCCTTCCGAACCTTTACAATGGGTGTGAAGGGTTGTGCAATAGCCCTTTTCCGCAAGACTTACTGGCCGGCCGTAGGCTGTAACTGACCTGGAACAGTAACGTGGACATCAATTTGATAGCTTAACTATCCATGCAAATGGATGGAAACCGACGACTTGCAGAAATTGTTTTTATATTTCGTTTAAGTGGCCTTCATTCATTACTAATATTCACAGGGTTGACTTTTCTATGATAGTTGCACATAAGCCTCATTTAGTCACAGGAGAGGTATACCGGAAAATTATACACTGTTCGTTACTAATTATGTGCAATATATTTTCCTTTTAGTGGTCTACAGGCTGCAAAATCATATCCTCTTGCCTGTCAATGAGAAACTACTTTTTGGTGTATATAGATTTCAGTGTCCTCAAAACAATGTACAGGAAAGAGCATGCCCGTCCCAGACAAACTATCCCATGACCAGTCGGACTTTCTAACAGATATGGTATAATTCAAATGAGGGCACAACATTTTCCCTTTTTTGTATAATGCCTGGGCGTTAAATAGAAATGAAGCAGTGAAATTAACATAGCTGTAGTCAAGCATACATGGATTTGTGAAATGAAATTATTGTCAGCTGATTAGTTGACCTCACCCTGAAATTTTCTTTACATGATTACTTCTTTGTTCATTTCTTGCTGTATGTAGCTACAAGCGACCTTCACGTCACAAAATGGACAGCAAATAATCCTTACCTTTCTCTGTTTTGATTGTTGATTACACCGAGTAACTTTGCAGACCACGATTATAAGAAAGCTCCGCTTCTATGCCTACAGAACGTTCTGGATAAACGGAGCTCTAATACTTGTTTTTGTGCCAGCAGGGGGCAAAGCATTCCATCGTTGTATGTTACTTTGATTGCTTAAGCGGTCGTCGTACCCAAGGTTACTGTATGTTTGTTAGCCCGATATAAATGGGCTTTACCCATATTATCGTTGAGGTGCATTGGGATTATTCAAATCAAACATTCTATGCCAGATGACTAAAAATAACTTCAAAGGAATGCAATGGTTCCAATTCAGTATTTTATTTGGCTGAAATGTATCCGCTCTGTCTTTGTATTAAACGTCTTATTCTACGTGTAACCTTGTCCCATTGTGCTTTACATATCTTTAATCATAGAGTGTGCTTGGCAATAGAACTTCAATCATGACGGGATTCTGACACACATGACACTTTCTGGTCGCCAAATTGTTTTTGGTCCTGATAAAGGATGGACAGATCCAAGGTGGCAGTACCACCGTAGATTACATAGTCGGTACCACCGAGTTGTTAATTACTGATGGCACAATCATAGATTTCGGTCAGATTGCTACAATAAATTCACATGATGATATTGATTAAACACCAACACTGTCATTAACTTTGAAATACAAACAAAAACTAAAAATACACAACAACATATGATCTTCACTCCTACAATTTATGTCTCCTCCTTACAAACTTCCCCGGAATGAATTACTGCTGGTAGTATTTGCTAACATGAGCGTACTTCGTCCAAGTTGGTAACTTGGTTATACTAGACATTGATAGATTGCTTTATAGTGATGGCCCGAAGTTTTAGTTATGCCCCTTGTTTCCGGGTGATGCCAAGAATTTCTTGAACGCACCTAATAATCGATCTAAACAGCAAAGATCAATGAAGTTTAGATTAAAACTTCAGAGAAAATTTTCCCAAATAACCATCCAAATCAAAGAGGTCTTCGCTGTAGTACCCGACTGCCATGACTACCAAACTTTTTGGCAATGCGTTTTTCGTCACGACGTTTGTTTTATTGTTCTGCACAGGGCCTGTCCCGCAATGTGACAGGTGCGACCTTAGAGTCGTCTTCTTGTGTAGTTTTCATTCAGATCTACAGAGAAGTCTTCGTCCTTTTGTCACGTACCGTTTCAATTGCCGAAGCATGGCGTAACCTGTAAAATCTGACGTAACTATTGCTTGGATTTATAACATTGTCACGTGTTCTGTTCTCCCCAGGACTGGGCCTGTCCCACAGCGTGGCGGGAGCCACCTTCATGGCGGTGGGAAGTTCCGCTCCGGAACTGTTCATAGCCATGTTAGGTAAGGGCTAGCGGAACTGTTCATAGCCATGTTAGGTAAGGCCCAGCGGAACTGTTCATAGCCATGTTAGGTAAGGGCTAGCAGAACTGTTCATAGCCATGTTAGGTAAGGGCTAGCAGAACTGTTCATAGCCATGTTAGGTAAGGACTAGCGGAACTGTTCATAGCCATGTTAGGTAAGGGCTAGCGGAACTGTTCATAGCCATGTTAGGTAAGGCCCAGCGGAACTGTTCATAGCCATGTTAGGTAAGGGCTAGCAGAACTGTTCATAGCCATGTTAGGTAAGGGCTAGCAGAACTGTTCATAGCCATGTTAGGTAAGGACTAGCGGAACTGTTCATAGCCATGTTAGGTAAGGACTAGCGGAACTGTTCATAGCCATGTTAGGTAAGGGCTAGCAGAACTGTTCATAGCCATGTTAGGTAAGGGCTAGCAGAACTGTTCATAGCCATGTTAGGTAAGGGCTAGCGGAACTGTTCATAGCCATGTTAGGTAAGGACTAGCGGAACTGTTCATAGCCATGTTAGGTAAGGCCCAGCGGAACTGTTCATAGCCATGTTAGGTAAGGCCCAGCGGAACTGTTCATAGCCATGTTAGGTAAGGACTAGGTCACACATGATACTTTGTGGCCGTGCGTATATGACGTTGATGTTGTAGGATATTGAAGAAGGCTGTGACAGAATCAACCGTCGAGAGGGATCTAAGGAAGTGTTTATGAAAACTTTGTGTTTGTGGTAACAATGCAGCTGATTCCCGCACAACCAGTGCACGACAGTCGCTAGAATGTTCTCAGTTTGCGACCGAACGATGATAGTACGACGAATGACAGCTCATATCACCGATCATCTTATCTCGCGAGTCTTAACGATTTAGCTCTGATAACAAACCGGAGAGGTCGTCAGAGATAAGAAATGACTTCCCAGTGATTCTGTTAAACGCCATTTACGATATTGGTTTTGTAGTTGGTTATTTGTATGCATATCTCACGTTATTTGAAGTTTCTGTCTGTATATGTGAGATAACAGCAGCTCAAAATAGCCCGTATCTTACCTAATCCAGCTTTAACGTAACACTAAAGTCATTCCATTATCTGTGATTGTCGAGACAAAGCTAACGACGTCTCCCAGAGTTGCGCAAATTGAACGAGATCGTATCTCGACTATATCAGACTAAAGATAAGAATAAGCATGTCATAAGATTAAACAATTCATTGTGATGAGCGCAACAGTGGAGAAGATTCAATAGTTATTAATATGTCGTTTTGCTAATGTCATTCTTCCGTTACTCCCATGCTGTGTACAGGGGTGTTCGTGACGAAGAATGACGTCGGTGTTGAAACAGTAGTGGGGTCCGCCATCTTTAACGTGCTCGTCATCACCGGGCTGACGGCTCTCTGCAGTTCTAAGGTGAGTCGCTGGGTGTGCTTGTTATAAATCAATATGTAATTGTAGATGTGCCTGCCAATGTAAAGTGCTTGACGATTCTTTGCAGTTCTAATAACTGTACTTGGACATGATTGTCACAAAACACTGTGTGGACAATATTACAGGGTAGGTTTCCCTTGGACCGCATATCAAACTGTTCACTTATTCGCGCTTGCTGTGTCCTCAAACCTTTCTTGTATTAGCGGTGACATAGGGCAGGTTCTTGTAGTGACTTCGGTGCACAACAAATCAAAGAATAGGTGCAGAATCTTTAGATATGAAAAGTGTTGATACAATTTTTTTCTGAATCATATTATTTCATTCTTGTTTGTTGTTTTACCCAGCTGCTGAGTCTGTCCTGGTGGCCGCTGTTCCGGGATTCCTTCTTCTACCTGATCAGCATCGTCACGCTGGTGCTCATCATTTACGACGGGAAGGTCTACTCGTGAGTCACAGCTTACGGCTGCTTTGTTTGTTGTTTGTTTGTTTGTTTGTTTCACATAACCGGGAAACAGTCTGCGGGCGTAAAACATAAGCATAGTACAGTAGGTACAAGCTGCGTAAAACTGAAAGGTTTGAAACACTTCCAGTATGGACCCCTACTCCTCAAGACAAAATACTGTGGGTTCTTTAACATGCTTCAGGAATGAGACAACCAGAAGTCGACTCGTGGGTCACATAATGCGGCTTGTTTGGTCGTTTCGCATAACCTGTAAAATGCCTTTAAGCACCAGCAATTCGTATCTCTCAACCTGACTGAAAGCTTTACTCACACACCAGTCCTGTAGATAAGTGTTATGAATTACTCCAGTAGTGTACCTCCTATAAGGATATGGAAGTATCATACTTTTTTCTCAATGGATGTAGGTACGAGGCGATGGTTCTCCTCGGCATCTACTGCCTGTATATCTTCATCATGTACCTGGACCCAAGACTCAGCAAGTGGGCGACAGAGAAGGTTAAAAAAACACCTTTTTATATTTTGACTTCTTTCATACAACTAGTTAAGTCTCACCTACTTACAAAATAATAGAAATGTATATGCAAGCTCAGATATACAAACAGTTCAAAGGAACATAATGCACAAAAACCACAGCGTCAAAATATTGCAAAGAATCATGTTTTTACAATCTTGATCAACGTGAATTTTGTCTACTCCTTTTGTAATCCGCAGGTGAAGAACTGGCACCTTAGCCGGGAGTCCTCCGCCCTTCTGGCCATCAAGCACAGCGCCAACACCAACGCGGACAGCTACCAGACTCTGGAAAATGAGGGCGACACTCCAGCTGAGGCGGACGGCAATGTCAAGGTCAACAAAGATGGCGGCAACGGTAGGAGGGTCTGAGAAGACCTAGGCTAACAGAATTGATTTTGGTTTGGGGCTATACATATAGTCTTCATCAGACTAACTACGCTGTCTAATTATTGGTAAAATTCACTTTAATAGGAGAATAATTTGGCAGATGAGTTTGTCTACCACAAGGTATTATTTACAAACGCTGCCTTTACAGCGAGCCGACTATCCGGCAAAACATTAAACTTTTTTGCCAAATTCTGCTACTTACAACCTCTTTGGAAGACCCCATGGAGTCTACTTTATATGTGCCTAGATAGTCAAGATTAAACCAAATTTTGTCTTTATTTTCATGATAAACAAGAAACATGAAAAGGCCGTCTTTTTTTCCAGAAAAGAGAGATCTCGAGAAAGCCCGTTCCGCTGACCCAGAAAAGCCAGCCCCTGCGCCTGAAGCCCAGCCCGCAGCTGCCTATCCTTTACTTTATAGATTACATGGTCACATTAAACAATCACTACCGAGGTTCCTATGCTGGCTCCCCTGGTTCTTCAGGGAAACAACACGACTATTAGAAACACCACCAGTTTAGTTGTCTCACTACCTCATTGAGAATGCATATTTCTTCAACAGAAAAGAGAGATCCTGAGAAAGCACCTCCCACGGACCCAGAGAAGCCAGCCCCTGCCCCTGACGCCCAGCCCGCAGCAGCCGACGCCGTGCCGAAGAGATCTCTCCTGACAGTACCGGAAGGGAAGCGCAAGATCGCCTTCTTCCTGAACTTCCCCATCCACGCGGTGCTGTACGTCACCATCCCGGACTGCCACAGCGACGGCACCAAGCACCGCTACCTCATGACGTTCTTCATGACGACTCTGTGGATCGCCGTCTTCACATACGTGCTGGTCTGGATGTCAACCATCATCGGTGGGTTGTTTTTTTGTGCATCTTTTTATGTATGCGCTAGTCCTGTTCACCGCAAATTGACAGGAAATAAAAGTCAGAGGTCCCAGCGTGACAGGAAGGGGAGTTCAGAGTTGGCAAAATCCCTACCTACGTGATGGTCTGGATGTCAACCATCATCGGTGGGTTGTTTTGGTGCATCTGTTTAATGTGTATGTGCTAGTCCGTTCATGGCAAATTGACAGGAAGTAAAGGTCAGAGGGGTCAGAGTGACTTGATGTGAAGTTCTGACAATTGATATTAACGTATCTATGTGTATAAATTCTTTCAATCATGTAACCACGTATTTCAATCATGTAACCTGCACCTCTGTTATGCTTTACCTGACCCTTACCGCCTCCTTCAGGGGTTCATTGAAAGATGGCATGCAAGCAGTGACCTAATTGATAAACAAAGCTTCAAAAAAACAAGCAAACAAACGAATCGTTCCTCCCTGTAGGCTTCACCATCGGGATACCTGACGAGGTGATGGGCCTGACGATCCTGGCTATCGGCACCAGCATCCCGGACGCGCTGTCCAGTGTGCTGGTCTCGTCTTCAGGTCGGCAGCTCCGATATCTTGTGTTCATTACTGCCTCTGTGCTTTAGTTGTCGAGGAAATATCGTGAACTTGGATCTGCTTACGCCTGTGATTTTACTAACAGTGTCACACAAAGGGCATAGTTCTAAAGTATCATTTTGAACAAAAATTTTATACGCAGTTTGGATTTCTGCCGCTAGAAATGTGTCAAAAGTCTTTGATATGTTTCTACATTTTTTTCAATTCTGGTTTTTAACTGCGTTCAACCAATAAAAGTCATCTTGAATCTTGAATAAACTCCCAGGTCTTGGTGACATGGCGGTCTCCAATTCACTCGGCAGCAGGTCTGCAGCTCCGAGCTCTTGCTTTTTTTTTAATCACGCACAGCTGGTCGTATCGTGTGCTTGTACATTGTTCTTTTTAAATCGTGGTTCTTAACTGCGTCCAAACAATAAAGTCATCCTTCATTTCAACTAAACTTCAGGTCTTGGCGACATGGCGGTCTCCAACTCCCTCGGCAGCAACATCTTCGACATCCTGGTGTGCTTGGGTCTGCCGTGGCTCTTCAAGTCCGCAGGCGGGTTCGCCGTGCACATCTACAGGTGAGTGGGTTCATCTACAGGTGAGTGGGTTCGCCGTGCACATCTACAGGTGAGTGGGTTCATCTACAGGTGAGTGGGTTCGCCGTGCACATCTACAGGTGAGTGGGTTCGCTGGCACATCTACAGGTGAGTGGGTTCGCCGTGCACATCTACAGGTGATTGGGTTCGCCGTGCACATCTACAGGTGAGTGGGTTCGCCGTGCACATCTACAGGTGAGTGGGTTCGCCGTGCACATCTACAGGTGAGTGGGTTCGCCGTGCACATCTACAGGTGAGTGGGTTCGCCGTGCACATCTACAGGTGAGTGGGTTCGCCGTGCACATCTACAGGTGAGTGGGTTCGCCGTGCACATCTACAGGTGAATGACATCACAGCTACTACACTACACGAAAAGAGAAATTTAGCAATAGCAATGAATGCCTCGTTATGGTTCTTGTTTGGCACTTGACGTTTGAGCCAGAAGTGCCCTCGAAATTGATTTGTTGCAATTTCAATACGATAAAATGTGATTGAGTCCTTTTTTAAACTAGAGCGTTGTCCTGCAAGGCTTTTGTTTTGATTTGATTTATTCGGCTGTATAGAAAGACATACAGCCAGGGCTATCCAACTAGCGGAAGGCTATTATCAAGGGCTAGCCCTGGTAACTGTACAATTAAGGGTTAATGACCCGCCCCGACGTGTATATGGTGTCATAACGCCTGGTCCTTTGCTATAACCACCGAATAAAACCACCGAGTGAGCGAAGGTGGTTCATTAACCCTATTATCATATAGCCTACCCACACTGACCCATTTAAGAGTAGATTAGAGTAGAGTAGAGTTTCCAGATGAGTAGGAGCGACAAATTCTTTTCTAAAACATACATCTTTTATTCAGTACAAACATTTGAACAGTGAATTTGAACAACATTAAACTTGTACGTGAAATGTATTTCTGTTCCAAGGCTTAAAATAAGAACAAAGTCGATTCATTATGTTACAAACTGTTGCACGCTCCGTATTTCTCCACTCGCCCATTCTCCAGTTTGTCGAGTTCGTTCGTATCAGGCGCTAAATCTCTGCCGGCTTTCCTGAGGTATTCCGGGATCCCTGTGCTTCACAGCTATTGAGAATCTCGTTCACTACGAACCCAAACACGACTTCTCCGAAGAAAGGTAGCATTTTGGTCCTCCAGCGCCATGACGGCTACTCAATGGCGGACCGTGGTGTTATTGTCGTCTGAACTTGAATGGGCGGGGGTGCAAATAATTTTATTTTCCATTTGCAGTTTAAATGGGACATGACATGGAAATAGATTTTATTGTCTTAAATATTATAGGTAATTCAATGTTGTTTTAAGACAGCAAATGTTTTCTTTGAACAAAGAAACACGCACTACCGATGTTAATAGAGGGAGCCATCCCCCCTCCATGCCTGTACTTATTCCCCTATCTTGGCAGATGGACGATTCCTGGATATCTCATTCTGATTGGCCAGCGTCATGTTTGTCTGTCCTCCTGATTGGTTTAAACTTTCAAAAGTTTTATCACATATGTGATAATCAAAAAGTTAATGCATGGCTGTTACGGCGTCATAACCAGCATGAAATGGGGCCTTCTGATTGGCCCACGTCCTCTGGCTATATGATAATGTACAATAAACAATATACAATATACAATATGCAATAACAGCATAACGTTTTCGGATACATGAGGTTTGTTTTTCGAACTAAATTATAAAGACAACGCAGAATATGGATAACTATAGATACGGAGTGTATGTTGAATACTGAATAAACCAATCATCACCATGCAGCGAGAGCATCATCTACTCCACTGTGACCCTCATCAGCACCGTGTTCTTCCTGGCCGTGGATGTGCACCTGAACGGCTGGAAGCTTACCAAGACGTTAGGCGTGACGTGTCTGATGACGTACGTCTTCGTCATCACCCTGGCCATCGTGTACGAGCTCAGCATCTTCACGTCACACATGCCCATCTGTCCTCTGGACGCAGACATGTAGATACGACTGGATGACAAGGTTCTTCCCTAATCAACTTTAAGATATTTACAACAACAGCCAAAGTTTCGCTGTCCGCTTGATGCCTACATGTAAATATGACTGGGTAACACTGTTCTCTATTCACATTTAAGATAGTTAACGTTATAACAATGACATGCGTTTCGCTGTCCTCTTAATGCCGACATCTGTTCTTGTAAATATGACTGGATCGCAAGATTGTCTTTCGATGGACTTCCGATGGACAAACATCACAAGGGTCTCTATTCACCTTAAAGATAATTTTAACAACGGCCAAAGTTCTCTTTGATGTTGACGTGTGATCTTGTAAATAAGACTTGATAACGAGATGCTTTGCGCGAAGTAGCAGTTACCTAAAGCATCTGGATATGATCCTGGAAACAGACGTTTAGGGTAGAATCCACTAGTGACATTGAGCAGATCTGGATAACAAGCTTTAGGTTCTGTATTCACCTTTAAGATATCTGTAACAACAGCCAACGTTTCGTTGTTCTCTTGATGCCGACATTTGATCTTGTAAATATGACGGAATAACAAGGTTCTCTTCCCAAGGATGAACATCACAAGGTTCTCTATTCATGACCTTTAAGATAGTTATAACAACAGCCAAAGTTTCGCTGCTCTTTGATGCCGCATCTGTTCTTGTAAATATGACTGGATAGCAAGATTGTCTTGCGATGGACGATGGACTTCCGATGGACAAACATCACAAGGTTATCTATTCACCTTTAAATTTATAACAACAGCCAACGTTTCTCTGTCCTCTTGTGGCAGACATCTGCTCTTGTAAATATGACTGGATAGCAAGATGCTTTGCGCGAAGTAGCAGTTACCTAAAGCATCTGGATATGATCCTGGAAACAGACGTTTAGGGTAGAATCCACTAGAGTGACATTTAGCAGATCTGGATAAGAAGCTTCTATATACACCTTTAAAATAGTTATAACTACATTGACATGGAGCAGAACTTGTTGAAGAACAGGCTATATACCCTAACTACGAATTGCTTGTCTGTTAGACAATCTATTATCCAGACATTTACACATCTGATGAAATTGTTGACGGATGTAAATATGATACGATTCAGCTATACAGTATGAGAAAGTTAAATATTTCAGGTGGTCAAGATTCAAATGTATATTGTAGAATTTGTGGAGTATATCATGTAATTGATCTTTCTCTATAAAGAAACTTTTCAATGTCTATTCTTAAACAAAGTTGAAAAATGTTCGAATGTCTTTGACAAGGAATGAGCTATGAATTTCGCGGTTCAACTTCGTTTTAGAACAATTTTACAACACAAATGAACCTTCAAACCCTCCATATTTAATATAGCAAAGTCTAGATGCTGCTAGGAACCCGAGTGCACATGGGAAACAAAGTCATGGCGCAAATTCGTGTTTGTACAGACGTGTATAATGTCTAATTAAGCTTGTTGCACAAAAGAGAAGTATGTACAGAATGTAGTATATGATGAAGCAATGCCGACTGTACATTAGGATCCGTTGTTCGATAGTCTAGATGTATTCTAGTATTAAACATGGCGCCCTATGAAAACTTGCTGGCCATCAAACAAAGATGTAAGTAACGTTATGCTATAATGGTAATGCAAACATTTTGTGTCATCTAAATAGACATTGCCTTTCTCTGCCTACTGTAGCCAAACTACTGAAATAGTATTGCACGATGTTGCAATGCACATACGAATACATGGAATGGTTCCACATAGTATGAGAAATATTATCACTAGTCGATGTAACAAAACTATAGTAAATGCTATCAATAAATTTACTCATCTTGTCCTGATGAACAATTCTTAGTTTTATTTCGTCACTGTATTATCTTGATGCTCTTGGTTGTTAGGATACTGCTACTGATCAGAACGACTTAGAAATATGTGTAGAGATGGTGAGTTAGAAAGCACGCCATTTCTAATCGTCTCCAGATTTCTCGAATAAACCCACCTAAAACTGCGAGACTGTTGAAACAAGAAATCTTTTTAAAAAAGCTGTGCCTTGCCGCGTATTTTATGTTATTTTGGTAAGATAGACTAGATTCTACGCTTAAAAATCCCGAGTTCCACATGTCGCCCCCTCCCCCCTCATTATCATAATTTATGTCAGATGAATTATTGGCACATTAAACAGGTTTTGTAAAACTTTTTGACCCACAATGAATATGCATTATTTTTTATTACAAACTAAGTTCCTTCTGATGCAATTTGTGATATATATTTATATAAACATGGTGAGTTAAAGCGTAGATTTATTACGCTGGACCACATACAGTAACATGCATCTAGAAGAGCGTTTTAATACTCGCCTGGAATGTACTATTGTCTAACTAAGCCATGAAACTCGGCAAGGAAAGAAGGGCCTTTGGAAGGGGCTTTGGAAGGGCTGGGTTAAAAGGTCCGTCCATTGATCCATGGAAAAAAGCTGGCGTAAAGCCTTGCCTGGCGGCAAGGCAAAAACTAACCTAAATAAGAGTTCTTCTTAAAGTATCTAGTTAGAGTTACTCGTATGTCTTGTTTAACTGTAGTTGATTTACGCAAATGCGGTTTTTACATGTATCTATTGAACGCTGCTTTCTAATTCACAATGAAATTACTAAAACATATACATTAAAATGCAAAACAATTACACCTCCCCGTGAATACATAGCCTCTTCCAATGACCCCATGACCTAATTCTAGGAACTCTGAACTCCACTACCAGAATTTAGCGAATGACAACGTTGATCTACCAGGTAAAGCCTTGCCTATTCCTCCGTATCTGTAACTCCTCCTCCCGCAGGGTGCTTATAGCGTCTTCATATAACAGCACATCTTCTGCGGCTTGTTCAGCCATCACGTGACCCTTCCTGCCTTTGTTTCTGTGACGGAGCCACCGTTTCTGGCAGCAGGCGGGAAACTTCTTGTACATCCTCAGGCGCTGCTTGTAGATGATGCAGAAAACAGCGGTCACACCGGCCAGCATCAGGAGGAACCAGTTTCCCCACCGGTCCAACCACACGTCGACGGGTCTCCGCGGGGGGTCGGGGGTGTTGAGAAGGGCAATGAACTGTCCAATGAGGACCGGAAGTCGTTGGGTGATGTTTCCGGTCCAGAAGTCGTCCGTGACGTAATCGCGGTACAGGTGGACCAGGTCCAGATCGGACAGTCTTCGCGCAGCCGTCTCCTCTGTCGAGGTGTAGATCTAAAACAATATTACAGTAATGTTATGAAATTTGTGTTGGCAAAACTGGGTAGAAGCTGAATTGTCAGACACCTTCTGGACTGCTAACTTAGTCAAGAATACTATATTTTAGGCAACGTTTATTTGTATGTATGTATGTATGTATGTGTGTTTGCGTGTGTGTACATGTGTGTGCGTGTGTGTGTACATGTGTATGTGTACATGTGTGTGTGTGTGTGTACATGTGTGTGTGTGTGTGTACATGTGTGTGTGTGTGTACATGTGTGTGTGTACATTACAGTGTGTTTGTGTGTGTACATGTGTGTGTGCATGTACATATATGTGTGTATGTGTGTGCGTGTGTGTGTACATGTGTGTGTGTACATGTGTGTGTGTACATGTACATGTGTGTTTGTGTGTGTGTTTGTGTATGTGTGTTTGTGTGTGTGTTTCTTCTTCTTTTCTACTGCTTAGCCCCCTTACGGGGATTAATAGCAGTGCGCATGTTTGTTAGTAACAGGTGCTAGTGCCATACAAACATAGGGAAAACAAAGGCACAAAAAAAGCACACAACGGAACATAAACAACTGATCTGTGGGTGCAAAAGACAAGACAAGTGAATGTGGTGGGTTAGTGTTATTTACATATATACAAGGACGTGTAGGGGCGACTCAATGCAGCAGGGCCCTCCCCAGTTCAGTTTTGAACTGGGAGAGAGACCCCGCCTCCGCCACACCAGGCTCAAGTTCATTCCACTCCTGGATGGTACGAGGGAAGAACGAGAGCCTATAGAAGTTGGATTTGCTCGCGATGGCCTGCAGCTTGAAAGCGTGGTTGGTGCGGCGGGAGCATCGAGTCGCCAGGGCCAGCTTGGATGCATGTGGGACAGAAATGTTGTTGTGAATGATCTTATACATGGTAATAAGTCTGGCGTTCTTTCTTCTGGATTGTAATGACTGCCATCCCAGTTGGTTGATTAGGGCAGTGACAGAGCATGTGTCTCGTTGGTAGTTGTTTGTTACATACCGGGCCGCTCGTCGCTGGACCATCTCAACCTTCCTCACCTGTTCTTGGGTGTGTGGGTCCCACACACTGCAGGCAAACTCCAGGTGGGGTCTTACCAGGGCCTTGTAGGCCCTCTCCTTTGCCGCAGTGCTGGCAACCCGCAGGCAGCGTCTGAGCATGCCCAGTGTTTTGTTGGCCTTCGATGTTATGGCGTCGACGTGGCTGCCCCATGTAAGGTTGGAGGAGATGGTAACCCCAAGGTATTTGGTGGTACTTACCTTGTTTAGTGGATGGCTGTGAAGAGTGTATGTGTGGGTGATAGGTGTTTTTGACGATGTTATGGTCATTACTTCACACTTAGATGGGTTAAACTCCATCAGCCACCTGTGTTCCCAGAGACAGATGTTATCTATGTCTTCTTGTAGCTTATTGCAATCAGAGCTGTCATGGATGGGCATCTGCAGAATGCAATCATCGGCGAAAAGCCTCACCTTTGCATTTGCAGCGTGTTCTGGGAGATCGTTAATGTATGCTAGGAAGAGGATGGGCCCCAGCACAGTGCCCTGGGGAACGCCCGAGGTCACTGGCATAGGGTCCGAACGCTCTCCATCAAGCACAACCGTTTGGGACCGGCCCAGCAGGAAATTCTGTATCCAGACAAGGGTGTTCCCTCGGACACCGTAGTACTGTAGTTTGTGTAGCAGTCTACGGTGTGGGACTTTATCGAACGCTTTAGCAAAGTCCATAAAAACGAGGTCTGTCTGGATTCCGTTGTTCCTGTTGACGGCCAAGTCATCAGTTAGTGAGAGCAACTGGGTCTCACATGACTTACCTTGGCTGAAACCGTGCTGAAGGTCATACAAAATGTTGTTAGCCTGAAAGTGTGTCATCATGGTGCTAGCAATGATGTGTTCCATTAACTTAGAACAGATGGATGTAAGTGAGATTGGGCGGTAGTTTTCTGGTTTGGAGCGGTCACCTTTCTTGTACACAGGGGCTATGTTAGCCTCTTTCCAAGCCTCGGGCACAATGCCGGTGTCTAGGCTTCTCTGGAATATGATCTGAAGGATGGGACTGAGGACTGGGCTGAGTTCCTTCAGGACATGGGCATGGACTTGATCTGGCCCAGAGGCTTTATGGATGTTTAAATTCCCCAACAGTTTGTCAACACCACTCACCTCTATTTGGATGTCCTCCATACAGACATGAGGACTAGGTCCTAAGTCTGGTAGGGGGTCATCTGAGGGCTCATTGGTAAATACAGATTGGAACTGTTGATTGAGTATGTCCGCTTTAGTCTTACTGTCTGACACCAAGGTGCCATTGTTCCTAAGATGGGAAACACCATGGCCAGACCTCTCTGACTTAATGGATTGATCACCCCCTTGCTATCACGAGCTAACGCGCA
>NC_049980.1:34455284-34463967 GCF_000003815.2 Branchiostoma floridae | reverse complement strand
GTTATCACTAGTATCTCCTGGTACGGGTATGTCAGTTATAATAGATTCAATGTACTGCCAGTAGCATTCCTTTAGCTTTTTCTTGATATCTTTTTTGTACTGGTTCAACTTGTCTTTTCTCTCATGTGAAGTTTGTCCTAAGGTCTTTCTATAGTATCTGTCCCTCTTCCTCATTAACCGTTTGAGATCAGGGGTAACATATGGTAAATGGCGTTTGGCACCTACCATTTTGGAGGGAACATATTTGTTGACACATTGAGATAATTTGAATGAAAAAGCATTATACAGATCATTAACAGAAGCGTCCCCCTGGGCCAAGTCAAGGAATTCAGTTTGGAAATCTTCCATCTCATCCCGGAACTTCTCCCAGTTAGTACGCTTATATTGTAGGATTTTGCGAGGTTTGGCTTTTATTTTCCTCG
Organism: Branchiostoma floridae; assembly: GCF_000003815.2. Taxonomy (NCBI): domain Eukaryota; kingdom Metazoa; phylum Chordata; class Leptocardii; order Amphioxiformes; family Branchiostomatidae; genus Branchiostoma; species Branchiostoma floridae. Next base: position 34,463,545 of record NC_049980.1, on the reverse strand, counting down.
GGTGGATGTCTGCCTCTACAAAGACTATGTCATGGTCTCCTACAGGGGGTAAGGTGTTAATTCTGTTCACACAACTATCATTGGACATGAGGACAAGATCCAAAGTATTGTCATTCCTAGTGGGCCTATCAACAACCTGCGACAAGTTTTGATCACTCAGCAGCTCCAGAAACTGCCGGTGTAGACCTGGGTAGGCACAGCCGGGCTTGAGGACTGGGTGCTGAGGATCAGACCAATCCCATCCAGGGAAGTTAAAGTCTCCAACAATCCATATATGGCTGTTCCGTTTATTACATATGCGGCTCATAGACTGTTCAAGATTATCCAGGCTATTACTGTCATCAACATGTGGTCTATAGTAAGCACAGACATATAAGGATTTGGACCCAGCAAGTTGAACCTTAACCCAGACCATTTCGCAGTCTGTTTCTAGTTGTGGCTCTTGAGAGCATATAAATTCATTAGTTACAGCTATTAGTACACCCCCATGATTGTCATCGGGTCTGTTCCTATAGAACACAGACATGTTCAAATGGGTGGGGAAATACTCCGAGATATTACATGAGTCGTCTAGCCAGGTCTCAGTTATAACTAGGATGTCAGGTTTGGTTTCCTCTACCAATGTTTCAAGTTCCAACTTTTTATTCCTGAGTGACTGGAAGTTAGCATTCACTAGGCGTATAGGCCTGGCTTTTGGTCTTGCTTTGTTCTGAGTCGAGGATTTAGGAGAGGAGGCAGCCAGAGGCATACCTGGGGGACTATCACTTAGAGGGCTGAATGGATTTGAGTCAGACTCGATGTTGAAGGAGTCAAAAAATGTAGTCGAAAGATTGGGTAGGCCACAATTTAAACAGATCCAGGACACGTTAGAGTTACCTAAGTATGGGTACATGTATGAACTAAGACCCTGGCAGTCATGGTGGAACCAACAGTCACACCTGTCACAGCAAACTCCTTTGTGTTTGTGTATGTGTGTTTGTGTGTGTACATGTGTGTTTGTGTGTGTACATGTGTTTGTGTGTGTGTACATGTGTGTTTGTGTGTGTACATGTGTGTTTGTGTGTGTGTACATGTGTGTTTGTGTGTGTGTGTACATGTGTGTGTGTGTGTGTGTATGTACGTGTGTGTGTGTGTGTGTGTGTGTCCGTGCGTTCGTTTACTCCCTCGTTTCGGTGACCATCTGTTACCCTACTCAGGGTAATACTGACTGCTTCTGCTCCGCACTGCAGCTAGGTGTCGCTGCTGCAGTGTGCAAAATGCGGTGCCTGGATCCATTCCTTGGTTAGAAATTTGGGTACCATGACTGTTGTAGTTACGTGTCGAGGCCTTCTGTTGCTACATACATGTTGTTCACTATGGATATGACTACATACCTGCCGTTCGTCCATGGAGATGACCACTACCACGGCCTCTCCACACCTTCCAAACCTCCAACTATCCCGGAAGAAATCTGCGAAGCGGTTGGCGGCAAGGTCTACAGTTTCCCTGGAAAGGAAGAGGAACTCTTCTCTTATATCAAACTCTTATATCAAATCGTTCGTTTTAGTACAGATAGTGTGTTACGCCATCAACAGGTTTACCGGGAATTGTTTAGTTTTCGCAGCCAATTCCAGAGAATCTGACATCAAGAAAAAGTCGTTGTTTCTCCTGCTATAGTGTTACCTTGGTTTTGCCGTGTCAGACATCTTGTTACGGGACATGTCAGGAGATTTTACCTCAAGACCTCTCGGGTCTGGGGCAGATACCGTTAAACTACTCCGACGTCATGTCAGCATTTCTTTTTAGGATGGAATCATGACGCCGTGGAACTTTATTCTTTGCTTTCAGATAGGATATTTTTCCATAGCGATGTAACCAACATAAAATATAACAGCCACAATAACATACAATGATGACTTACATAAAGTTAAACATTTACGGGGCCTTTATCAGTTTCTTTTCTCTCATAATTGCTAAAAGAATAAATTTTGCAAATTGTCTAGTGATGTGTTTTGTAGGGCAAATTATGACGTCGGATCTGTAATACTGGAACCCACCTGTACGACGTGATGAGGGTCATCCTCCGCATCAACGCGACGATCATGACGTACCCCTCCCCTCTGTCCGCGAGTTGCGTGCAAACCTGGCTACCGTTTAGACAACCCGACGTCACTACGTCACAGGAGCCCACACAGCTGCAGAAAGTGCAGTTCAGGACCCTCTCATCGCCACAGCTGTCCTCCCGACAGGAGTCGCAAGAGGTCGTGGTTAGGTTGCCGGTGCAACGTTGCGTGTCGTTTGCTAAGGTGAGTGTGTCTGTGTTCCACCGACTGCACTGGGTCCTGTTCTCACACGGGCAGCTCGTCTCCATGGTGAGGTTGTAGAGGAGGCTGTCCAAAATGCAGGCTTGTGGTATGTATGGTTAGAATGTTAGATCGTAACTTGAACGTTCATCAGTGTTTTTTTTATTTAATTTATTTTGTTTATTCGTTCGGCTGTTTACAGACAGCCAGGGCTGCCCAACTAGCCATAGGCTATTGCCAAGGGCTAGCCCTACATAGACACCACGTTATGCGGATAGAACACGTACGTCAGCAGTGGGTCATGCATGGCCTAGACGGGGGGCGCCATAGACTTCCTGTAATTTATAACCCACTGCTCACACAGTCACGTGTTCCTATCTGCATATCGTGACGTCACAAAAGCGATGGGTTGCTCGTTCCTCTATAGCGACTGGAGTTTGACTGTCAAAAATTTGGGAAAGTACAATTTTTGGGGACACCTATTTACAGTTAAACTTTTATCGAAAATGCTGGATGTTACATACATATTGGACATATTACATATATACATATTTTACATGTATTTATTTCTCTACCTATATATCGATATTTCAAAGCACATAAATGCTATATACATATAGAACATACATGTATACAGTACATATTACGTAACATTAGAAGATTGCATAACATACATTAAACATGAATATTACGTGTGATACATACAGGCTGAGACCCTACATCAAGAAATCATCACTGCACTGTTTAAAAGTGTTTACAAGATAAACAATCGTTTCCACATTTGAGTCAGATCCTGGTGACCTTTTCCGCGGTCAGTTGAAACGTTTGTTTTCGACCCTCTAAGCCCGCTGGCTCGGCCTACCGTACTTAGTGCAGGCTCTCTACGGAGCCACTGTGTACCGTGGCCGACTGGAACAAAATGATTCTAACACTTCCGAGCCTAATTATTCCAAACGTCACGAGGCAGATTCCAACACTTGCGAGCCCAGTTCCAATCGTGCCGCGGCAGGGTTTTCCAATCGTGCCGCGGCAGATTCCAACACTTCCGAGCCCAGTTCCAATCGTGCCGCGGCAGATTCCAACACTTGCGAGCCCAGTTCCAATCGTGCCGAGGCAGGGTTTTCCAAGCGTGCCGCGGCAGATTCCAACACTTCCGAGCCCAGTTCCAATCGTGCCGCGGCAGGGTTTCATCCCCACGATTCCTCACTCATCCCCACCAATCCACACTCATCCCCACCAATCCATACCCATCCCTACCAATCCATACTCATCCTTACCAATCCATAATCATTCCTACCAATCCCCACCCATCCATGCCAATCCTCACTCATCCCCACCCATCCACACTTCTTTGGTGGGAGATTCTGGTTCTCAGAGGGGTCCGACGTCGTCAGGCGGGTAGTCATCATTCACTGGATGTTTCAACCTTGTCCCGCTACATCCTCGTGCTGACCGGTCAGCATTGGTGGCCCTTCACTGCTCGTCTCGCCCGTCTGGTCTCCAATTCTGCTCGTCTCTATTGAGCCACAGCCAACAGGAGGCCTTTTCACCAAGCACAGTAGGGGTATTTTCGATTTTAAACAACACTAGCAGGCAGATGTGCAAAAGTTTGGTGTGACAGGTCGTTCAGTGTAATATAACCAGCTGCTGCTGCGCCGCTTGCTTGCGAAGCTGGTGTGTTACGCCGAAGGGCGGTTATACCGGCTATATAGATACAGGTACAGAATCGAACTGTTAACATAAGAGGACCAAGTATGAATTACACTGTAACATTCTCTTAAAATTTCGTTCCAGTTAGGCGGACATGCCGGGCACATTCATATCTACAAAAGCCAAGAAGAGCAGGATAGCTTTCTTGTTGGGGCTAGCTGTCGGCATTGTGCTGAGTCAGCTATTCGGGTTCCATCTTGGTGACGTCAGATACTGCCGGCCAATAAGGTGCATAGGAAATCCACAAGATTCAGAGATCAGTGCCAGAGATTTCAGGAAAAGCGTCGAGTCTGAATTTGCATTACTGGAGAGGCCTTTAAGGTGAGTAAAAATTGAATTGCACTTACGACAACAGAAAAATACAATGCAATACAGTACAGGACAACACAATACACTGCCGTAAAGGAAGGCATTTAAGGTTGAGAATAGGTGCCTGCGGAGCTGATGTGTTACGCCGAACGGCGGTTATACCGGCTATATAGATACAGATACAAAAGCTAAAAAGAGTGTTCGTTATATATACACGATTATGAATGAAAAAAGGCTACATGGCAATACATCAGTCAACAAGTATATGTGTATGACCTAGACCCTCATATACCTTGTACGGCAGCTTTTTCGGCAGCAACTATTTTTACGCAAAAGACTGTCTATTTGATGATCAGCATTCGTTATATCAGCTTTACTTTATAGTACTTAAAGGATAAAGCATCATGAAACCCAAGTCGTTTTTTTTCTTGCCGACAAACTGTCGCCAATATAACACGACAATCCCGCGACAAACATGACCTCGTGTTTATAATCCAAACACATCGAATAGCTTAAAATGTTTTGAGGCTTACAGAAGGACTGTTTACCAGTATTGATACACATGTCTTCGCACTTCATGCTGCTATTTTACAGGCCAGATGACACAGCCCGTGCACCCTCCCAGCCGCGGAAGATATTGCTGGACTGCGGCGCAAACGTCGCCTCCACTGTACAGCTGTTCCGTGAGACCTACCCGGGTGGGAAGGACTTCCTCATCCACTCCTTCGAGCTGGACCACCGGTTGGCGCCGTACTTCGCCCCGTACTCCAACCACGTCTTGCACTGTCCCATGGCGGTGTCGGACAAAGACGGTGAGCTACAGTGATGTAAATGCAGAAATGTTCGCGGTGGTTTTACGTTTGCCGTTTTTCGCGGTGACCACTTCACTGCGAAGTTAAAACCACCGCGAACACTCGCGATTTTTCCCGCTACCGCGAAAGTAAATTATAGGCCTTGATTGCATTTACGTCATCTCACAGTTCCAGTGCCGCAGGGGCTTGTGGGTGAGGCCAAAGGTTAAGACAGCTCATCAGTCAGCCAACTAAAATCTATTAAGTCGATGAAGGTCAGAAATCCAGGTGATAAGATATGCCCAAAAGCAGTTACTCAAGCAACTGGATATGATTTTGGAAACGGTTCCACTATCTCGTATCCCCTTTGGCGTAAGCCAACTAATCTACAAGAAAAATTCAATGTCGTCCAGACAAAGCAGTTGAAACCTTTCATCCTGCTGGTTCACAATGCCTCACTACTGCACATGCGCAATGAGAACTGTGAAATGGCTTATACCTGCTGTATCCGAATCGTGGAAAGACGATCATCATTTTGTAATGATGGCCACTCAACAGTTATGGATGTCATGATAACGAATTCATGACGTCATGATGACGAAATCATGACGTCTGAATCCATGTTAAGCATTATTTCATTTGCAAATCATTCCCGAAGGCCGAAACGACATTTACAGTCTCAAGGACACAAAACGCTAATGTCTAATTAACTTCATGATAGACTATAGTATACTATTGTCAGGTTTGACTTCTTCTTTGAAAGCAGTGGTTAATGAACTGTCTCACCTTGTCTCTAGGAAACATGACGGCGTACACAGAGGCGACATGGTTTCCAGAGCGAGGGTTGAAGCGCGGCGTGGACATGCAGTGGGGCGGGGGAAGTCTGTTCGTGTCGGAAAGAGAGCGGGAGAGCAAAGAGACGGGCGGAAAGCGACTGTTTTCCTACCGGCACACCGTACCAACCATCGACCTGTCTAAATGGATACAGGAAAATACCAACCAGGAGGATTACGTCATCTTTAAGTTGGACGTGGAAGGCGCTGAGTTCGACATTCTGCAAAAGATGTTGGCGGATGGAACATTCAAATGGGTGGACAAGTACTAAGTAGTTTTAAAACAGACGCATGAATTTAGTACTTCCCTTGGTTTCAAATTTCTTGTTGTTGATTTAAATCAATTTATCTATCTTGCTTATGCAAAAATTCAATAACGATTATAACTGTAATTCTTATTAGTATTCCCTTACATGTTAGTCCTTTGCCTATCCTTGCCCGTAGCCAGGATTTTGGTTGGGGGGTTCTTTTTAGTAATTGTGGGACCATTGAGTTCGGCGTGAGCTACCTAGGGGGGTCCGGGGGCATGCTCCCCCGGAAAAATAGAAATTTTGACCCTCTAGATCTGAAACGCCATTTCCTGCATTTTGACGGGCAAAAATGGCTTGCGAAGTTTAATGGAATTTCTATTAAAGGACAAGGCTTTTGCGTAAGTCTTTGACTTTAGTTTGAGGCACCAAAGGCGCGAGGCGTCGCAATGGAGGTCCAGGGAAATTGTGAAATCTGGACCCTCTGAAAAGCCATTTCCTGCACTTTCTGGGCCAAATTTTGCTGATAGACTCACTACGATTGGCTGAAATATCTACCAGGGAAAAATGCAAATCAGTCATGCCTTTGAAAAAAAATCTTGGACATGAAAAAGTGTATACTTTTATTGTTGATTGCGGCTCTATTTTTACAATGTAGGTATTACGGCGAGTTCCACTTGAATCAAGCCGTCAAAGAATGGGGTAAAACCTCGAAGAAGAAATTAATCAACGAATTGAAGAGCAAGGGCATCGCTAGTTCCATGCATACACCGTCTTGGTCTGCGGAGACCAGAGAGTACAAAGATCTCGACGATTTGCATCCACCGAGTCAAGTAGGTTATAACGTCTGGCTGAAATATCCTATATGCTTTGGGCTACAATGCCATATTTAAGATTAAAAAGAAACGTATTGAAGTGTGGTATAAACACGTTTTTGCTTGAATTGTGTTGTTTGGGTAGTATCGGAGAATATGGCCGTCTCGTAAGAGATCAAAATCAACATGACCGCGCCCATCGACCAAGGGTATGACAGGACAGGTTTGCGAATCTTACCTGTTTGGACAGTGTTTAAAAAACCGAAATGGCCGACCAGTTCTTAAAAAAAAAAACAATATGGCGGCTCCCAATGAAATGGAATAGGTTTTATTTCATGTGCCTTTCAAAACCTGTAACGCTAGTTCACATTTAGCTGCGGGGTATTCTATATCCGTTTTTATTAAAACAGAGTATATATGGATATCAAGTGGACGGACGGTGGTTATTTTTTAAAATTCTATTCAGAGTTGTTTTGTGAGCATAGGAAAAGAAGCATATATACTTATGTGGGTCTTCTGCTCAGTAAACATAAAACAAATAACAGTCAAAGTCAAAGTCAACGGGAACTACAACAAATACAAAGGTTGACATTGAAAAGGCTAAATGACAATCAACGGAGGAAAAGTAATAATTGCAGAGTTACAATGAAAACGAACTACGGTGGTTTCGAACTTCAAAGACGTTCAAAAAAATTGAAACCCCTTGTCGTTTGACTTGATATTTCTAAACACATTGTTTCCAAATACAACGGATATAGGTTACCCAGCGAACAAAGGTGAATTAGCGTTACAAAATCATTGACACTCCCGGTGAACCAGGCGGCGTGTACTCTAGCTGTTCGGCGTCCCCTCCCCACACTCCCCGCCTGACTCTGGCGGTATAGGTCGGTATGAACGCCAAGACGGCGCAGAAACTTGTGACGACCATGGCCGCACATCCAGGCAACGTCCCGCTGACTCTGTTCGTGTACGGAGACTTTGTGGAGCTGTTCCCGGGACTCGTGCGACGCTGGGCGAGGAACTTTACTATCGGCATGCGAGAGGTATGATATTTTGTTTATTTGTTCGCACTGTAAGAGTAACAAATACATAACACTGAGGTATAAATGACATGTAACAGTACAGAAGAAGCCAGAAGCTTATGCTTATGCAAAGGCAACCCCTTAAGAACTTAGAACCATTTAAATTCATAAATCAATCAGTTAAATAAAAGAAATAAGTATGGATAATAAGTCAATGAAATAATACAGTACTTTTGAAACAAAGTATATTT